>NC_061844.1:3758806-3763806 GCF_019202785.1 Penaeus chinensis | reverse complement strand
CTCCCTTCTTTACCTCTCCCTCCCTCCCCTCTCCCTTCATTACCTCTCCCTCCCTCCCCTCTTCCTCCCTTACCTCTCCCTCCCTCCCTCCCTCCGAGTAAAAGCTTGGAACGCTTCCCACAGTTTTAAGTCAAAGTGTGTTAGCTTCACAGAGGAAATTTGCGGTCGGGATGCTTGCGGGCGGCTACCGTGGACTGGGCAGTTCAGTTTTTATAATGTAAATTTGTGGTAGGTTTGTTGTGCTTGATATCTATTGTATGTTGTATGTCTCTCTCTCTCTCTCTCTCTCTCTCTCTCTCTCTCTCTCTCTCTCTCTCTCTCTCTCTCTCTCTCTCTCTCTCTCTCTCTCTCTCTCTCTCTCTCTCTCTCAACCCCCTCCTTTCCTCCCTCTCTCTCTCCTCCCTCTCTCTCTCCTCCCTCTCTCTCCCCTCCCTCTCTCTCCCCTTCCCTCTCTCCCCTCCCCTTCCCTCTCTCCCCTCCCCTTCCCTCTCTCCCCTCCCCTTCCCTCTCTCCCCTCCCCTTCCCTCTCTCCCCTCCCCTTCCCTCTCTCCCCTCCCCTTCCCTCTCTCCCCTCCCCTTCCCTCTCTCCCCTCCCCTTCCCTCTCTCCCCTCCCCTTCCCTCTCTCCCCTCCCCTTCCCTCTCTCCCCTCCCATTCCCTCTTTCATCTCCCATTCCCTCTCTCCCCTCCCATTCCCTCTCTCCCCCCCTTCCCTCTCTACCCTCTCCTTCCCTCTCTCTCCCCTCCCCTTCCCTCTCTACCCTCTCCTTCCCTCTCTCTCCCCTCCCCTTTCCCCTCACTCCCCTCAAAGGCAGATACACTGGTACAGATAGAGAAGAAGCGAAGGGTAATTGAACGGGGAGAGGAGGGGGAGGGTAAAGCGTGGCGAGAGTAAGCCAGAGATGAAGTAAAGATAGAGTAAAGGGAGAGAAGGAACAGAGGAAAGGACAGATAGAGAAGGCCGCGATAGATGGAATACCAAAGCATAGAAGAGGAATGGATGAAGCGAATAAGTAAGGGCAGATTGAGCCACAAATAAGGAAAGGAAAGGCGAAGGAAAGTAGAAAGAGAGATGCAGGCAGATAGATAGATAGATAGATAGATAGATAGATAGATAGATAGATAGATAGATAGATAGATAGATAGATAGATAGATAGAAGGATAGAGGAGGCCACGGTGGATGAGATACCAAGGAATGGATTTGTAAAAGAGGGAAAAGGGAGATAGCCAAGAATGAGGGAATAGGAGAAACAGAATGAGCCGAGAATGAGGAAGAGGGAGAAACAGAATGAGCCGAGAATGAGGAAGAGGGAGAAACATAATGAACCGAGAACGAAGAAGAGGGAGAAGCGGAATGAGCTGAGAATGAAGAAGAAGTAAAACAGAAATGACCCAGGAACGAAGAAAAGATAAGGCAAAGACAGAATAAAGGAGAAAAGGACCAGAGAAAACGACCGGTGCAGAGACAAACACGGACGTCACGAACAGACGCCAGGAACAGGCACCTGACGTCGGCTGCGGGTGACGGACGGGTCGGCGGGTCGGGCGGTAACAGCCTCGGGCTCCTGGCGACGGTGCCTGTGCGGAGTGCCAAAGGGAGGGAGAGAAGGAGGGGGGTGAGAGGGAGGGAGGGGGGTGAGAGGGGGGGAGGGAAGGAGGGGGGTGAGAGGGTGGGAGGGAAGGAGAGGGAGGAGGTAGAGGGAGGGAGGAGGTGAGGGAGGGAAGGAGGGGGTGAGAAGGTGGGAGGGAAGGAGAGGGAGGGAAGGAGGGGGGTGAGAGGGTGGGAGGGAAGGAGAGGGAGGGAAGGAGGAGGGTGAGATGGTGGGAGGGAAGGAGGGGGGTGAGAGGGTGGGAGGACAGGAAGGGGGTTGAGAGGGTGGGAGGGAAGGAGGAGGGGGAGGTAGAGGGTGGGAGGGAAGGAGAGTGGGAGATAAGAGGGAGGGAAGGAGGTGGGTGAGAGGGAGAGAGAACAGGAGGGGGGGTGAGAGGGTGGTAGGAATGAATGAATGAATAAAGAAAGGAAGGAAGAGAGGAAGGCAGGAAGTAAATATGTAGGAAAGTATGGATAGAGAAAGGAAGAAGGTAGAGAGAAAGAGGAAGAGGGAAAGAGAGAGCGAGAGCGAGAGCCCTCTTTCTTTCTTTTTCTTACTTTCTTTCTTTCTTCCTTTCTTTCTTTCTTTCCTTCTTTCCTTCTTTCCTTCTTTCCTTCTTTCCTTCTTTCAGTCTTTCCTTCTTTCCCTCTTCTCTTCCTCTTCCTTCTCCTCTCTCTCTCTCTCTCTCTCTCTCTCTCTCTCTCTCTCTCTCTCTCTCTCTCTCTCTCTCTCTCTCTCTCTCTCTCTCTCTCTCTATTTCTATCTCTCTCTCTCTTTCTCTCTCCCTCTCCCTCTCCCTCTCCCTCCCTCTCTCTCTCTCTCTCTCCCTCTGCCTCTCTCCCACTCTCTTTTTCTCTCCTTCTTTCGTTCTCTTTTTCTTTCAATTTCCCCTCCCATCTTCCCTCCCCCCCCTTCCCCCCCTCCCCGCATCCAAACTGTCACTGAAACCGAGGCCGAGCATCCCCCCCCCCCGCGAGCGCCCGTAGCCCAGCACTGACCGAGGGGATAATAATGATAAAAATACAGGGCTAAGCGCTCGGGTCCCGCTCGGGGCACGGGCGCGGGGGATCGCCGCTCGGGAAGGGTGCTCAGAGGCCGTCGGGCCGCGGGGACTCTTGGGATCATTTCCTGTCGGTTTTACTTGCGGGTAGATGGGATTTGCTTGTTGGTTTATGTAGAAATATATGTGTGTGGGTGTGTGTGTGTTTGTATGTATTTGTTTATTCGTACGTGCATGTAATACATACGTACGCACGCACGAAATATGCATACAAACATAGCTTTATACAGTACAAACACACACACACACACACACACACACACACACACACACACACACACACACACACACACACACACACACACACACACACACACACACACGCGCGCGCACGCACGCCCTCTTCTCCTGTTTTCCTTGGTCCGACGTGACTCTCCGCCCGCCCCCGCTTCCCGCCCGCGATGGGGGCCTGTGGGCGTCGTCGCTAAGGGGCGGACGTCGCCAGGGGCAGTGTGCTTGCGCTTGCTTGGCGGAGGAGGAGGCGGGGGGGGGGTTGCTTGCGGTCCACTTGGCGCCGCGTGAGGTGTAGGGCGCCGGGTCTCTATAGAGGGGCTCTCCGGATCTCTGTCCGTTTGTCTGTCTGATTCTCTCTCTCTCTCTCTCTCTCTCTCCCTCTCTCTCTCCTCTCTCTCTGTCTCTCTCTGTCTCTCTCTGTCTCTCTCTGTCTCTCTCTCTCTCTCTCTCTCTCTCTCTCTCTCTCTCTCTCTCTCTCTCTCTCTCTCTCTCTCTCTCTCTCTCTCTCTCTCTCTCTCTCTCTCCCCCCCTCCCTCCCCCCCTCTCTCTCTCTCTCTTCTTCTCTCCCTCTCTCCCTCTTTCCCTCTCTCAAATCTAGTCGGTCGCGGTTGAATGTAAAAAAAAGAGGAAAAAAGTTATCAAACTCACAAACAAGCAACCGAACGCACAAACAGGTAAACAAACGCACGCAAATCTCGTCGGGCGCGGGTCAAACACCAAGCGAGGGATTGTAGATCAGGTGAATGTAAAATAAGAAATAAGTTAGCATACACACAGGCAAGCAACCAAACGCACAAACAAGTAAACTAACAAGTAAACAAATGCACACACAAAAAAAGCAAATAAACACACACAGAGACAAGCAAATAAACGCACATACAAACAATCAAACAATCACACAAAACAAGCTAACAAATGCACGCAAACCAGCATACAAACGCACACAAAACAAGCTAACAAATGCACGCAAACCAGCAAACAAACGCACACAAAACAAGCTAACAAATGCACGCAAACCAGCAAACAAACGCACACAAAACAAGCTAACTAATGCACGCAAACCAGCAAACAAACGCACGCAAACCACCAAGCGCGCACCAACAAGCAGCCGGAACGCACAAACAGGTAAACAAACGCACGCAAATCTCGTCGGGCGCGGGGTCAAACAGCAAGGGAGGGAACTGTAACCCGAGGCGAGGGATTAACTTGCGCCGCCTTGCGTAACGCAAACAATAACAGGAAAGCAAATAAATGCTCGCACGTCCAGCCACCTCCTTGGCTTTTCTCCTTCGCCCCCCCCCCCCTACCCCCTACCCCCCACCCCCTACCCCCCACCCCCCTTTTTCTCTCTCGCACTATTTGAGGAATGTGGGACGTCTCTGGCGGATGTGGCAGGGGGGGAGAGGGGGAAGGGGAGGGAGGGGGAGGGGGAGGGAGGGGGCGACGTGAGGGATTGTGGGTGGGTCGGCGAGTGGGCGAGTGGGCGAGTGGGCGAGTGGGCGAGTGGGCGAGATGATGATGGGCGTGATAGTGGGCAAAGGAGAGAGGGAGAGGGGAAGTGAAAGTAAGGTGAAGGAGAAGGAGAAGGAGAGGGAGGGGAAGAGGGAGAAGGAATGGGAGGGGGAGGAAGAGGGAGGAGGAGGAAGGGGAGGAGGAGGAGGAGGAGGAGGAGGAGGAGGAGGAGGAGGAGGAGGAGGAGGAGGAGGAGGAGGAGGAGGAGGAGGAGGAGGAGGAGGAGGAGGAGGAGGTAGAGGAGGTAGAGGGGAGGAGGAGATAGAAGAAGGTTAGAAGAAGGAGGTGGACAGAAAGAGAGAGAATGGAACACCGAGGAGGAGAGGGGGAGTGAGTGCATGAGAAAGAGAGATTGTGATAAAGAGAAGGAGAGAGAAAGAGAAGGAGAGAGAAAGAGAAGGAGAGAGAAAGAGAAGGAGAGAGAAAGAGAAGGAGAGAGAAAGAGAAGGAGAGAGAAAGAGAAGGAGAGAGAAAGAGAAGGAGAGAGAAAGAGAAAGAGAGAATAAGAGGGAAAGTACCAATAATGGGAGTGAGGAAAATAGTAACGCGCCAAAGGAACTATCAGGTTGTAGGCCTAAATTATTGCATATTGCGTGGCAGTG
>NC_061844.1:3753806-3756306 GCF_019202785.1 Penaeus chinensis | reverse complement strand
GTGGAGGGAGGAGGGAAGGGAGGGAGGAGGGAAGGGAGGGAGGGAAGAGGGGTGGGGAAAGGGGAGGGAGGGAGGGTGGGTGGAGGGTGGAGGGTGAGAGGGGAGGGAGGAGGAATGGGGAGAGGGAGAGAGAGGAGGGAAGGGAGGAGGGAAGGGAAGAAGGGAAGGGAAGAAGGGAGGGAGGAGGGGTGGGGACAGGGGGAGAGAGGTGGGAAAGGAGGGAGGGTGGAAGGGTGGAGAGTGAGAGGGAAAGGGGTGAGAGAGAGGGTGTAGTGGGGGGAGGGGAGGGAGGAGGGATGGGGAGAGGGGAGAGAGGAGGGGTGGGGAGAGGGGGAGAGAGGAGGGGTGAGGAGAGGGGGAGAGAGGAGGGAAGGGAGGAATGGTGGAGAGTGAGAGGGAAAGGGGTGAGAGAGAGGGAGGAGTGGGGGGAGGGGGAGGGAGGAGGGGTGCGGAAGGGATGAGAGGGGGAGGGGGTGAGAGGGGAGGGGGTAGAGTACGCTGTTTATCCTGTGAGGAATGTATTATAAAAAGGGGCGCTTGTGTGATATCAAAGTCGGGCGTAATTGGTGTTTTTTCTGTTGCATTTTCCCCCTATTTCGTTTTTTTCCACCTCTGTTTCTCTCGGTCTCCCTTTCTCTTTATCTGTCTCTCTGTCTGTTGGACTCAAGGGAGAGAGAGAGAGAAAGAGAAAGAGAAAAAGAGAAATGGAGAAAGAACAAGAAACATAGAGACAGAACGAGAGAGAAAGAAAGAAAGAGAGAGCGAGAGAGAGAGAGGCAGAGGCGCAAGGTGACGCCGCCCACGCCGCCCGCCTCGCCGCCCGCCCATCTGGCATTTGATGAAGTGTCATTCGCTTGTTTGATGTTTCTCTTGCGAGGGACACCATGTTTGGGGAATCTGTTTACCATCCGGGCGAGATTTTTTGTTTACTTTTTAAAAACTGTTTTTTATGTCCTTTTTTACCACCATCACCTTTACCACCACTCCACCACTATCACCACCACCACCCCCATCATCACCTCCATCATCACCATCACGATCACCATCACCACCCTCATCATATCACCATCACTATCATCATTTAACTACTATTGTATGTATGATAGCGATCGTCAGGAAGGATTTACTTGTTTGCCTAGTTCACGTGTCTACTTAAGTTTACGTAGTTTGCATACAATATTCTTACGTTTTCCTAGTTCACGAGGGTTTGCTGGATTTCTCCTGATTTACTTAAGTTTACGTGTTTACTTAAGTTTACGTGTTTACTTAAGTTTACGTGTTTACTTAAGTTTACGTGTATACTTAAGTTTACCTAGTTTCGGTATATTTTCTTACGTTTTCCTTGATGAATGTCGGTTTACTTGTGTTTTTACCATGTTTATTCATATTTACTGAAGTCTACCTACTTTGCCCACGCTTGTTTACCCTTATATTAATCTAGTGATTTGTGTTTACTAGTCTTCGTATAAAAAAAACACACTTTGTTTATCTACCTTATCCATTCCAGCTTAATTTCACCCATACCAAGTCAAGTTCCTCGTATGTTTGCGCAGCTCGCTCGTGTCTACTCCAAGCTCACTCACGTTAACTTAGCGGGTCATTGAAGACGAATGAGAGTACTTCTTTAAAAAGTCCTTCCTGCTGCCCGAGAGGCTTAATTGCTTGCTTGGCCCCGGCTAAAGGTGGTGGTAGGGGGGTGGGGGGGGGGGGGAGGTTATGCGTTGATGTATGTGTGCTGTCTGTTTTAGGTCTGTTTTTTTTGTTGGTTTGTTGGGTGGGTTTGGCGCTTACGGAGGGGGGTGGAGGTTGAGGGAGGGAAGGAGGGGGGAGAGAGAGGGAGGGAGGGAGGGAGGGGGGAGAGAGAGGGAGGGAGGGAGGGAGGGAGGGAGGGAGGGAGGGGGGAGGGAGGGGAGAGGGAGGGAGGGGAGAGGGAGGGGAGAGGGAGGGAGGGGAGAGGGAGGGAGGGAGGGAGGGAGGAAAGGAGGAAAGGAGAGAGGGAGGGACGAAAGGAGGGGGAAGGAAGGAGGGTGTGAGATAGGGAGGGAGGGAAAGAGAGAGATGGGGAGGGAGGGAGGAAAGGAGGGGGAGGGGAATGAGGGACGGTGGGAGATAGGGAGGGAGGGAAGGAGATAGAGGGGGGGAAGGGAGCGGGAAGGGAAAGGTAGGGAGAGAAGGAGAAGGTGAGGAAAAAGGAAAGAAAAAAGGGAGGAAAAATAACAAAAGAGATATAGATAGAGAGAGAAAAAAAAGAGAAAAAAAAGAGAAATTGAGAATAAAAAAGCTAAAAGCAATAAGGAAGAGCACGAGACGAGGAAAGGAGACCGAGGAGAGTGGTTCTCGCGGCCGCCTCTGCCCGGCTGCTCCTCGTGATTTTCAGATCCGTTTAGAGAGGCGCGCCGGTCTCTTCGGGTCGTTATCTTTATTGTGCGCTGGTGGGCTTGCTTGGGCCTTGCTTTGTTTTGGTGCATCTTCATCGGGTGATTCTCTCTTTCTTTCTTTC
>NC_061844.1:3728806-3733806 GCF_019202785.1 Penaeus chinensis | reverse complement strand
GAGTGCAGTGAAAACAGGAAACTTTTCATGGATTTAATTAAAAAGACATTTCCTCTAAGATAGCCCAACTAAATGTTATTTCATTTCAGAACCTCCTGAGCAGCCAGCCACCCTTCTCTATGCCAGCAACTCTGGTCTGGCAAGACTGTACCTGAATGGCTCTGCTGTGACAGGAAACACTCGCATTAGTTCGCAATATGCTGTTACTCTTAACTTTGATCATCGTAATAATTCAGGTTGGTAAGCTTTCAGGTTTTGATAGGTTAATGAAAGAGGGAGGGAACATAGAAGTGATGAAGAAGGGAGAAGGGGAGATAGAGGGCTGGGGGGGAGAAGAGTAAAGTCCAGAGAGAGGGCCAGAGGGAGAGGAGCAAAGTCCAGAACAAAGGCAGGGAGAACAGTCCAGAGAGAGGGCCAGGGGGGAGAGGAGCAAAGTTCAGAGCAAAGGCAGGGGGAACAGGAGCAAAGTCCAGAGAGAGGGCCATGGGGGGGAGGAGCAAAGTCCATAGAGAGGGTTGTGCTGGAGATGAGGAAAGTCCAGGCCTGAAGTCTGAGTGAAGCAGGGACAGGGATGGAGCCCAACTCTCTAGTAGGAGGCAGAAATAGGTTCCTCATTTCTAAGCATTAAAGGGCTACTAGCTGTCTCAGCCATTTTTCACTTGTAACTTAAATTTCTTGTTCAGTTGCAATATTTAGAACTTTCTTTAGACTGTCTTTGATTTTAGTAGAAAAAAAGGTGTATGTAATAAGAATGATAAAAGGAATACCATAGCAAGTGTAAGTGTATCACACATAATGGGCATCACTTATAATATCTTTCAGAAATTTGTAAAATTATCTCTCTGAACGAAATATTTTTGTTTTGCAGTTTGTTGGGTGAGTTCCAACACATCATATTCAATATTTAAGTGTGCATCTGCAGACAATTTTAACCATGCATGGATAATACCTCAGCCCACTCAGCATGGCCTTAACCGTAAGTATTTTAAATTCGGATTTGTCATTGTTTACATATATCATATATAGTTAATTAAATTCTTTCTATAAGAATAGAGCATATGCTTCATTTGTCAGCAAATGATATATGAATGAACAATTTTATATGTCTTTTTTTTCTTCTTTTTTTTTAACAAAATAGTGACACTTTATCATTATATATTCGGCATGTTTCAGATGTCCATGACATTGCAAGAGACTGGATTACGGGGAACTGGTATATCCTTGACAGAAGAGAAATGATCTTCATGTGTAATGAATCCATGAACGTTTGTATAACACTCATAGATGTTGTTATGAATGAGCCAAGAGGTATTGCTCTTGATCCGAGTTCAGGGTAAGATTTTGAAGAACTGATGTAGAAAATGTACATATAAGTTTTTGAAAAAAGAAAAACTAAAAAAGGTGTAAAAGTAGTCTTGTCATGCAGTAATTCAATATTTCATGACTTTGCTTTGAATGTTAATTTACTTTTTGGTTTGGGAGATGTCAAGGACTTTTATTTATCAATTTTTTTTCCTACAGGTTAATGTTCTTTTCTAACTGGGGTACAACAGAACCGAAATTGGAGAGAGCATTGATGGATGGAACAGAGAGGCAGCCCATTGTGATAAACAAAATTGTATATCCCTTTGGGGTAACTGTTGATTACCCAAACCAACATGTGTACTGGGTTGATGGCTACTTGAGTCATGTTGAAAGAGTAGACTACAATGGAGAGAACAGAAGAATAATAATCAAGTTGAAAACAGTAAGTCTTCTGGTTTGGTGCTGACTAGGGACTAGATTGACTTCTGCATTTTAAGTTGACAAGAAATGCAGATTACAAGTTTTTACTCTCTTTCTATCACACACAAATCCATGCACATGTGTATGCATACACATAAGTGGACATGTGCATACATTAATGACAGAGATATAATAAGTTAGATAGCAATATTTACATTTTATTCTCATTTGTTTAAGTATTTATATATGTATATGAATTATTGAAACAGTTAATTACTAAACTGCCTTCCATATGCATTGTTAGTTTTAGAAAGTTTTTGAAACCAAAACTTTTTTATCTCCAGGATGAAAGACCATTTGGCATCTCGGTCTTTGAGAATTCTCTCTTTATAACGAGCTGGAAGGACAACAGCATCAAGGTGGTCAATAGGTTCAACAACCATGACGTATCTACCTTCCACACTGACATACCCGAGCCAATGCACGTTCACGTCTTTCATCGCCAACGACAGCCAGAAGGTAAGATGTTGCCAGCCTAAGGATATTATTTGAGTTGAATTTTTAAGCACCAAGGAGTCAGTTACTATTCCTTCCCATTTCATCTGTTTACCCTTTTCCTTGATTTTTGGAAAGATTCTTTTCTTGTTTTATTGATATTAGTATGGCGAATAACATTATGATAATCATGTTGTTAATAGCAACAACATCAACAGCTTTAGAAAAGAAAAATCCCCATAACTCAGGGTAAGCAGTAAATTGGTGAGGTCACGTGGATTTAGTAATTGGCTCATTGGGGGCTGAATAACTTGTTGAGCCATCTATGTGCAAAAAGATCTACTACATGTACCCAGCTGCAATGTGTTAAACACTTGTAGAGCATCTATATGTAAAGACAAAAAAAGAAAAACAAACAATGGACATGATTTCTAATTTTGTCATTGCAGCAACTATGGGTTAAGATACTTGTAATGAAAGGTCTTAAAATACATTCATCTATGTTTAACACTATATGTGCATTTAGATAAGTAGATAGTTACACAGTAAGATATAGATATTTATATATAGCTAAAAGGATAGAAATCAACTTTTATTTTAATGTCTGTTATAAGCTGTCATGATCTATTTCTTATGTACTTCGTTATCTTTATTTTTTGGTTTTACATATGTGTGAATACTGATGATATTCTTCTGTAGTGCATCATCCCTGTGGTATCTTCAATGGTGGCTGCCAGCACATATGTATCCCTTTGTGGAGGAAAGGTCAGGCTGTAGCATCTTGCCACTGTCAGCCAGGATACATTCTTGGCCCTGGGGGCTCCTGTGTAGGTAATGTATTTTTGGTGTATTTATATATTGATTTTACAAGCTGTATTTTAAAGGCTTGTGGTAGTATTGGTTGTAGATGTAAGGACTCTTTTATTGAATAGATGTGAGGATGAAAAATTAAGTTGTAAGGAGAGTGCTACAGGTAATAGATGGGGAGGTGCCTTATAAACGAAATTAAGAGAATTTTTGAAGATAGATTTCAACTTTGGATTGAAGTTTTGATGAAAGTTCCTTAGATAGAGAAGGCCTTGAATGTCACCTTGAATGAAACAATTTTTTGGGCAATTTTGGACGTGATAAATCAAGCAGTGGCATTATGCAATTTATTAATGTTACATCCTCCTTTTCTGAAATGAATGAATTTTTATGACAACTTAGCCAAACCCCTCAGATTTAAGGCACCATTTTCTCTATTTGGGTCCAGTAAATCTAGAGACTTTTACTATTTGAATACCTGATATAAAGCAACAGCCACTGAATGGTTTTCAGTCAACCTTCACTATGAAATCCCTTATGTATACATTTTGTTTACACAACATCTTCATATTCCCTGAGTATATTAACAAACAAACTTGAAATAATGTTCATAGATTATCTAATTGAATATTTAAATAGATGATAAAGGATAGTGTGGTCATCTGGGTTATAATTGTGCTTTGATATAGTATTCCAATTTTTTATCTGGTAAGGAAAACTAGTTGATTTTAATAAGTTATATGATGGACTAAGTACCATTTGTCAATCAAAAACTTGTAAAACAAAGTTGGTTCTCAACCTATTCTGTATCTACATAAATCACTAATTTTTGTTTCTTTACTCTTGTTCTTATTGTCAATATATAGTAATTTTTTTCATCGTTGTCATTGCCATCATCATTGTCGTCATCATTGTCATCTTCATCTTCACTGTCAGCATTATTATTTTCAGCATCAGCATTATTATTGACACAAATCATGGATTATGGTAACATCACTATAAACCTTCTTTTTCAGGATTATATTTTTAAGGTATAGTAAATTATGATTTACTGATAATGTGATGATAATTATAGTGATATTAGTAACTGATAACCATTGTCCTCATGATTTTCATCATAATTGTTATTAACAATATTATGAAAACTATTACTACAACTGAACAGACAATTTTCCTCATTTTAAAAGATCTTGAAGAGTTTGTGCTGCTCTTACAAAGTGTACTTAATTATTTTTCCCCGAACTGCTTAAATCACGAGTATTGATATCTTTTGCTAGTTTTCTAAACATTTGTGGCCTTTGGTGTAAATGAAGTGTAAAACCACTTTCATTCTAAATGTTTGTAGTGTTCTGAGGAGTACCTTCTGTAAACATATTTAGTAGAAGATCGCAAATCTAATATATAAGAGCGTGGATGTGGAAGGAAGCTCCTAGAAGGTCTCTTTATTATCAATATTCATCTTATATATTGTACATTTTTTAAAGCTTTGAAAATCTTAGCTATTGCTCTCACTGTCTTATACAGTACAACATGGTAATGGAGTAAAACAAGAAGCAAAATGACTTGCAAGCACAATAAGAATGGAACGGTAAATTGTGATATTTTGAGTCAGGCTAGACTAGTCACCCAACGATAAAACAGAAATTTGTTTTGGCAGTCTAGCTTTGACTCAGAATATCATTATTTACAGTTCCTTTCATTGGTTGTATTTGATGTTATCTTTGCACACATATTACTGTGCTTATACATTTTTCTAACAGCAAGAAAAAAAAAAAATTATTTAAGATTTCAGAAGAGCTAGTAGCAATCTTGGAGATGTTATTGTTCGATTTCTCTTATCTTATTATTTATCACATTATTATGTTGATCTGTATTGTATTTTATCATTCATACCTTTTTGAAAGCCTCATAACCACACATAACGGGTCCCAAGTCCCGTTGCTGTTTTTAGACAGAAGTGGGAGGGGGAGGTT
>NC_061844.1:3691306-3713806 GCF_019202785.1 Penaeus chinensis | reverse complement strand
AATTCAATAACTGATTGACAGTGGGATTAAGACATAAAGAACTAAAACCAAGATTTTAGAAGCATGGATTTTCTAAAACATTTCAATATTTAATACAACCACATCAAGCATTTCAACAGAAAGGGAGACATTGAGAAATTGCAAGTAGTATGGCCCAGTAGCTTAACTATTCATCGTTTGAAAAAGAACGTTCAACTTGAGTTGCCTGTTTTGAGTTTAGATTTATGGGTTTCCTCTTTTTCAAGTGACTTTACTGAACAATTTTCATAGTATATTTGTCAATAATATAATGTGTATTTACCTGCAGGTGTCGTGTTTCTGGACGCTGCATCGCCCAAGCCTGGGTTTGTGACATTGATGAAGACTGTGGCCCTGGGGACACCTCAGATGAACACTCTGCTTGCAGTGAGTTTTATTGTTATTATTGCATGTGTGTGCACTCACACATGCAGTCATACATGGACATGCACCTACATGCAAATGTACTCTGGCACACTAGGATGCATTCAAGTAAATACACAAGCACACATTCAAGCATGGACACATATATAGGTACAAATGCAGTGTACATATAGACATAGATATAGATTAAATGAAGATGTGTGTGTGTGTGTGTATATATATATATATATATATATATATATATATATATATATATATATATTTATATTATATATATTATGTATATTATGTATATTATGTATATTGTGTATATTATATATATTATATATATTATATATATTATATAAATATATATATATATATATATATATATATATATATATATATATGTATATATATATATATATATATATATATATATATATATATATGTATATATATATGTATATATATATATGTATATATATGTATATATATGTATATATATGTATATATATATATATATATATATATATATATATATAAATAGATTAGATAAGTATAAATTAAAGAAAAATAGATATAGATAAAGAAACAAATACAGACACTGATATAGTTGAAAACACATTTTAGTTTATTGATATTAACCCCAAGCCCAGGGGATGGCTTGTATATAGATGCCATGTTCACATTGAGTTTAATTTATTAATTATTTTCACACATAAATGGCTCCAGTGAGACAATTACGGATACTACCTGTCTCACCTGTTTACCCTTTTCCATGATTTTTGAAAATATTTTCTGGTCTCTAGTATTGCTGTTGGTAATGTCAATAATACTATTATAATTATAAAGTCTAATAAAAATACCAGAATCAATATTGATAGTATTTGTAGAAAAATTGTTTTTCTCACAAACTCAAGGAAAGGTGAAATCAGGTGAGGTCACAAGGTCTGCTAATTGACTCCTTTGTGTCTATGCACTTGCAGATCCAAAATAGTTCTACTGTGAACACTACATTTTCCACGGGTCTTTGGGTTAAGTTATCTCTGGTATCTTTGGCTTTTCATCATAAAGGGGAAAAAAATGGCAACTAATTTTCAAATGAATGTGATTCCAGAATATCAAGAATGTGGTTTGGAAGATTTCAAGTGTGCGAACCAGAAATGCGTTCCCATGTTTTATGTGTGTGATGGAGACGACGACTGTAGGGATGGAAGTGATGAGAAGTTCTGCGACACTTTCTGCGCTAATGCTACTGCCAGTGGCCTTGCTACCCCACCTTTTTGCAATAACCTTTGCCCCAATATTAAGGATAAGGTATGTTTTGCTGGAACCAGCTCTGTATTTTGCTGAAACATGTCTTCTACTAAAATATGAGCATTTTAGGAGAAAAGTGAAGTAACATTATGTTCTTACACACAATAGATAAATAATATATAATATATGGTATAGGCGAAATACACATACATATAATACCATTCTTATTATTAAATTTTGGCTATTTTCTGAACAGACACTGTGCCAGGAAACTCAAGGCTGTATTTATTGTAATGCAAATGATACATGTTTAGCCATCTTCCAACTTTGTGATGGAACACAAGACTGTCCTGATGGAAGTGATGAAGCTAATTGTGCTGACAGGGTAAATATGTTGATTCGTTTCTACTTTATTAAGGATTGATATAGATTTATTTATAAAGATGTGTCCATATGCCTTACTGTATTAATGATAGATATAGATTAATGTGTAAAAAGGTCTTTTACCTCAGAGGGCAGATAGATCAATCTATGATCTTTCAACTGTGTTATATATTTTTATTGCATATGGGTGTATTAGGTGTATATATCATTAAATGAAATGGATTTGGAAGTGTTTGATTCTTACATGTAATGAATGTTAACAAGCAGGTTGTTTTGCTGAAAGACTAGTGAAATTTTACAAATGGTTAAAATTATTAGAGATGTCTTTTTGTTTAATTGTTAGGACTGTAGGCATTAATGCAATTTATGGTTATGAACTGTTGCACTTCAAAAAAAAATTTGTATACATATGAACCTGAGATCAAAGCCATTGGAGTTGAAAAAATAACATGTAGTTGCAGAAACATGTTTCAAATAGTTCTAAGTTCATCATGCTGGAATCATGTTTACCATTTTTATATCTTAAGAAAATTTGGTTTCCAGATCTTACAAGGTTGTGGTGCAGATGAATACATGTGCATTCGTACTAGAGAGTGTATTCCCCAGAATCTCAAGTGTGATGGAAGTGAAGATTGCCTTGATAAATCAGATGAAATTGGATGTGGTAAGTGCATGATGCTTTTCCTGCATCATTCAGTTTTATTTACAGTTATATCTTTATTGTTAACTATGGCATTAGACTTTCCTGAAGATTATGTTACTTCATCATTCAATACAATTTGCACATTCAAGAAATTGTATTTGAAAGAGTTTTAAGTATATTACATTATTTTAACATTTTACAGATACAATTGAATGCTCCCGCAGTGAGTGGAAATGCGCCTCTGGAAATGAGTGCATTCCAGACATGTGGAAATGTGATCAGCAGAATGATTGCACAGACAAATCTGATGAAAAAGACTGCCCCGGAGTGCCATTAGTATGTCCAGTTCCTGGCCATTTATGTGATAATGGGTCTGTGTGCTTACAGCCAGTGGAACTTTGTGATGGCCACAGACACTGTGAGGATGGTTCTGATGAAGGAGGGCGATGTGGTTAGTAAATACTATTGATCAGTGATTTGATGCTGGAGTACATTAAACTCTTACCTATTGATATGCATCTTCCAGATCAGCCACTGTTATTTTAGTGATTAACATTTTTGGTCATCTCCTCCAGGTGCTCATGACTGTGAACTGATGGACTGTCATGAAGACTGCAAACAAGGCCCAGGTGGACCAATATGTGTGTGTCCTGAGGGGCAGACCCTCTTGCCCTGATGGTCGCATGTGCTCTCACCTCCACCCCTGTGAACGGTGGGGAACATGTTCACAGATGTGTACACCAACCAAGCATGGGCACAAATGTTCTTGTTTGAATGGGTATGGATTGGAACCTGATGGTTTTACATGCAAGAGTACAGGTAATTTATTTTTACTTTTTGTGTGGTCTGATACTGTAAGTGAGTTCAAACATTGCTAATTAGAAGTGATACTGCATATAAGATAATTGCATTTCATGAAGAAAACTCTTTTTCTAGAGGTAGCATGATATAGTTTTGATTAGAACTAATATTATTTCCTAATCATATGCTCTGCTTTACCTACAGATGCTGCCATTCCATACCTCATCTTTAGCAACCGCCATGAACTTCGAAGCATTAATCTTAAGAATGGCATGGAGGTTAAAGCTCTTATTTCTTCCCTGAAGAACACCATAGCTCTTGACTTTTTCCACTCTGATGACGGAGATGTAATATTCTGGACGGATGTTTTGGATGATAAGATTTACAGGGGTACTATGCTGGCTGGAGGTGTGTGCTTTATTTTCTTTCTTCCTTTCTCTGTATGTATTATACTTCTCTGTAGGTTCTGTCAGGGTACATGGTAGTAGCCGTTGAAAAGGGTATGCTTTTGATTTTATTATGGTATTTTCACAGTGCAGAATATATGCAAGCACTGGTAATATATATTTGAGTTGAAGTTAATTGATGTCCATTTCCTTCAGCTCTCTCAAATATAGAAGTGGTGGTGCAGACTGGTCTCGCAACAGCAGAAGGCCTTGCTGTAGATTGGATAGGAGAAAACCTGTACTGGGTGGAGAGTAACCTCAACCAGATTGAAGTCGCCAAACTAAATGGATCGTACCGTCGCACGCTTGTCACATCGCGCATGGAAAGTCCAAGGTCCATTTCGCTAGATCCTAGAGATGGGATAATGTTTTGGACTGATTGGGAGGTAAATAAGTTTGAAGTGGAGATCAGAATCATTTGCCTTATTTTATGGAAGTATTATTATGTGTGTACATGTGCATTGGACACCACACCACACCTTACCACACCCGTATCACATCAGACCACACTCCCCACCATATATAAAGTACTACAATTTTTTCTTATTCATAACTTGCAGAAAAGTAAAGCAAGGATTGAATCCTGCAGTATGTCAGGGGAAGGCAGACGTGTTGTTATCATGGTGAGTGAGCTACCTGGCGGCGGGTGGCCCAATGGACTTACTCTGGACTATGCTTTGAGGCGCATCTTTTGGATTGACGCCAAATCAGACTCCATCCATACATCCAAATACGATGGGTCAGACCATAGAGAGGTAATAATAGTTATAGAAAATGTAATTGTTCATGTATTTGATCTGTGTTTTTTTCTCTTTTTTATAGGAAAGTACAATATGATATACAATCAGAATATTATAAAACTTTTAATTGACCAGGAACAAGAATCAAGTTTACAAGATTTATTTTCATCATTTGAATGCCATGTCATGATTTTCATCATTTGAATGCCATGTCTATGATTTTCATCATTTGAATGCCATGTCATGATTTTCATCATTTGAATGCCATGTCTATGATTTTCATCATTTGAATGCCATGTCATGATATTTATTAAGATTCCTTCAGATGATTTGATGATGTAGTTCAAATTTTTCTTAGTATTCACTTATGACATTTCAGATTCTCCGAGAGCATCGCCTGCTTTCACATCCTTTTGCGATCTCATTATTTGAAAACTTTTTGTACTGGACTGATTGGAGAACAAACTGTGTAATTAGGTATGGATCTTTGAGTAATCAGTTTCACTTTTTTAACAAAAATATTTGTGTGTAGTGAATTGTATTGAATAAATTCATTTAGTTAGATAAATTTGAAAATAGGAAAAACTTGATGAACAGGATTCATGAAATATGTAATACTTTAAGATTGTGCTTCATTTTTCTTCCTTTGTATTTTACATATAATCATTTTATCAACACAGGGCAAATAAATTCAATGGATCTGATATCTATGACATTCAGCGTACAATCACTCAACCCTTTGATATCAAGGTCCTTCATCCAAGCCGACAGCCAAGAGGTACGTAACAGTGGGGAGGGCGTTGGTTACCCTTGCAATTAATTTAGCTCTCATATAGTAAACTTTCTTCTCCTTGAAGACTCAAAATAAGAATTAATAATGATCTTGTATTTATCAAGGGTAACTTGGCTGAGTGTTCTTATATTCTAAGTTATATCTAAGTCAAAATTTGTGATTTCTAAAAATGTATTTTCTTCTTCAAGTAAAAGGTCCCTTTGTAATAGCATAATTGATTTTGTAGAAGAACCAAAGCCTTTAAAAGAATATTTAAAATTTTATAAGCCTGATGGCTATTCAACTTGAAGAATATTTGACTAAGGTAGATTTATTATTTACATTGTTAGCATGAATTTACCTTCAAACTAAAATTATAGATGTTTTAGCTGCTTTTAAAATATATGCATTTGGTTTAGCTTTAGTGTCTATATATTCATAAAAAGTTTGAAGAGTTTATACATTTTTTGTTATTGTTTACAGATACCGAAAACCCTTGCAAAAATAATAATGGAGGATGTTCTCATTTATGCCTATTAAGTTTTAATGGTACACATCAATGCAACTGTCCTCACATCATGAGTCTTGGTGCTGACAACAAGACCTGTATTCGTAAGTAGTGGCATTTCATTGCAGAAATCTTAGAAGGCTTTGTTTATTGCTGAGCATGGAAATTATGGTATAAACCTATTTATTTAGAGTATCATGCTCATACTTCAGTCACTTTTTCCAGTTTTTTTTCTAATATATACTTTCACTCTGGTTTGCAGGTAATGAAAAGGTGCTTCTGTTCTCTCGTCCAAATGAAATCAGAGGGGTAGACTTGGATAAACCACTGCTAGATATAATTCCTCGCATCTCATTGCCAAAAGTTCGGCATGCTACTCAGGTAGAATTTGATGCTGAGAGCAAAATGATATATTGGGCTGACAGGACCATGAATGAAGTTAAGAGAGCCAGTTTATCTGGAGTCCCTATTGAAACAGTAATAGACACTGCACTGGAATCGCCAAAAGGTTTTGCAATTGACTGGCTTTCCAAGAACTTGTTCATCACAACTGAAACTCGTTATTTGAAACAAATCAAAGTTGCATCCTTGAATGGGGAGTTTTTGATGCCAGTTATATCCAAGGGGCTGTCTGATCCTGTATCTCTGGCAGTAGACCCTTCACAGGGCAAAATATTTTGGGCTGATGTCGGTGGCAATCACACAGTGAACATGGCAACGATGACTGGTGAGGATATTACTGTGTTATCATCACAGGAGCAAAATGAAAAATTATCAGGTCCCCAAAGCCTTATGTATGACCCTCCTAGTCAACGTTTATATTGGGTCAATGCTGGATCTTATAGTATCCAGTACTATGATTTTGTGCATGAAAGTGTCCAGGATTTATTGATTGGCGGAAATGATACCATGCCAGAAGCATTGACAGTATATTTAGATCATGTTTTTTATGGAAATGCTGCCGACAGCAGTATCTACAAAGTGAATAAAAATAGTGGAGAAGATCCAGAAGTAATACACTCTGGTCTTGGGAACTTCTATTCCTTGAAAATATACGATGGATCCATTCAAGATGGCAGCAACGCTTGTTCCCAGGATAGCCGACCATGTGCACATCTGTGCTTGCCAAAGAATCGCGTAGAGAGAGAGTGCCGCTGTGCAGTGGGATTTAAAGTAGATGAGAGAGATCCAACACAGTGCATTGGAGTGGAAGGTATACTTATCTATTCCAAGAATATTGGTCTTCGTGGTTTAGACGTCAACAATCCAGTCACGGAGATGGGAACAAGCCCTGAACTGTTAACACCTATATCTGATATTGGCATGGCAACTCACTTAGATTTCCATGCCATACAGGATTTACTGGTGTGGGCTGACGATGATCAGGGCACAATTACAAGCATTCATCGCAATGGGACAAACAGACATGTAATAGTAGACGATGCAGAAGCGATACAGGGTATTGCGGTTGACTGGGTTGCAGACAATTTGTATTGGACAAACCCGCAGCTGAATGTAATAGAGATGTGCCGTCTAAATGGCTCAGACCATTTTGTAATAATTGCAAATGATCTGGAGAAACCAGGAGCTATTGCTGTTCATCCTGGCAGAGGTTACATGTTCTGGGCTGACACTGGTGACACGGTTAAAATTGAACGGGCCAATCTGGATGGCTCAAACCGGACAGTTCTCGTGAATACCTCACTTCAGTTTCCTGCTGATCTGGTTGTGGACTATGAGGAATCTCATTTGTACTGGGTAGACCAGAGAGCCAAAACTATTGAGAGAGTGGATTTGGATGGATCTAACAGGAAGTTAATCCTTGACAGTGATACGCTTGAAGTTCCTTTGGCTACATTTATATTTGACAGAAATATATATTGGGCAGACATGTAAGAACCGTATATCCTGTTTTGTAATAACATTTCTGCATAGTGACTACCATATGCATAAATGACTTATTTGTCATGTTATTTTGATTTGTATTGTAATATTATGCATCATAGTTATATATATTAAAGACAATGAAAATTATCATCAACTTGCAACATACTCATAACAACATTTTCCATTTTCACAGGGTTTATGGTGGTGGATCTATCAGGAGTGCTCCATTAGAAAACTTAAACCGCTTGTTAACATTAAGGGACAGCTTGGGGGACACTGTAAAGGATCTGATAGTGATGAGCCTAGATGTGCAGAAGGGGATCAACCCTTGTGCCAATGATAACGGAGGCTGTGCAGAGATCTGTCTCTTCATAGGAGAGCGAGTCAAGTGTCAGTGTTACCATGCACGAATAGATGAGGATGGGAAGAGTTGCAAAGGTAAGACGTGCTTGAAATTCGGTGAAATCAACTTTTGTTTCATAGATTCTGCCCCAATCCCTTGCTCACGGTTGTCATGGAGGGAGTGGGGGGTGTTTTAGGAGACAGGGACTAAGATCCAATGCCTTGGACCTCAGCCCTCGTCCCAACTCATTTTACGTGGTCTTTTTTCCTCCCTTTTTCATTTTGCCTCTCTGCTTTACCCCCTTCTTCTGTCCAATTGTCCTAAATGTTAACTCATTTTTACCCTTTTGCCACAATACTCTATCATAGTGACCTTTGATGTCTAGCACATTTATTTGTTTTAACAATTTTAACTGTTATATCATAGATTTTGTTGCTTTTGTACTTTGATATACATTAAGACATTTGTTGTGTTTATATCTTTTTTGTTTTTTTACAGAATATGATGCATTCCTGATGTTCTCCAGCATTACAAGCATTGACAGCATCCACATGTTTGATGAGAATAACCCAAATGCTCCGCTGAAGAAGATTACATCTGATTTCATGAAAAATGCCATCAGTCTTACATTTGATTATGCCGAGAAGCGTCTCTTTTACTCCGACATTCAGAGGGGAAGCATCAACAGTGTTTACTTTAATGGAACTGGGCATTCTATACTAATTGATAGTGAGTACTCTCTCTTAATAATGATTACTTATGTAGAGTCATATTTGCTGTGTACATAGGTGTTGTGCACTGAGTCAGTTACAGGATGAATATTTTGTGTTAGTTACACAATTAGCTGCAGTGCTGCATTGTGAGAAATCATAGTTTCTTCAATATGCAGCATAGAATAAAAAATATCTTTTCATAAACCTATTCCCTTTATATGAAAGTTATGTCCATGTTTTGCTTTGTAGTAATCTCTGTTATTACAAATTTAGTAGATAATTGTTTTTGTACGAATGATGAGAGTTATTTGAACTTTGTTTTAGGACAGGGATCTGTGGAAGGACTTGCATTTGAAGAGAAAGAGAGAGACTTATACTGGACCTGTCAGAGTGATGCCAGTATTAATCGAATGAGCATTGACCCCTTTAGAACCCAGAGAGTAGAAAAGATTGTTCATCTGGACCCGGGAGACAAGCCTCGGGGCATTGCTGTCGATAGCTGCGATCTGTAAGTATGGTTTAGATTACAGTAATCAGTTATTGATCAGTGTTATGTAGCACTGGAGATTTTGGTTTTGTATCCTAACTTTCCCAAGTTTTCTAAATGGAATTGAGAGGAAGGTTGGAAGATATTTGTATTTTTAGATAACTAGTTTGTTTGGTGGGCAGATGAAGGATATACATATCTACAAAGCTCATTGATGACAAGCATGAAAAGTCAGATAAAGTGGACTAATTAGATATATAAAAAAAAGAGTTCACAGGAGAGTAATAGAAACTCAGTGTAATGTAATTTATTATTTAATTAACTGGACAAATCAGATCTAAATGATATTTCTAGTGAGATGAATGATAAAAATGTTTAGTGTGAATTAATTTTTTTCAGTGTGACTGTGTACATAGGATGTAAAGTAATTTTTTTCCCCCCTTTTCAGTCTTATTTACTGGACAAACTGGAACTCAGAAGCCCCTTCCATTCAGCGGTCCTTGGTCAGTGGCATTCGAGTAGAATCCATTATTACTACCCAAATCCGGATGCCCAATGGCCTTGCAATTGACCACAAGGCCCAGAAGCTGTATTGGGGTGATGCCCGCCTAGATAAGATCGAGAGATGCAACCTGGATGGTTCAGATAGAATGGTAGGAATTTTTGGTTTGTGAAGAATGGCAATCTTCTTGAATTTTTAGCAGTAAGTCCAGGTCCCACAAGATGGACACAATCTTTATTAGGTACATTATAACTGTACTCCACTGGGGTTGGCTTTAATATTGAAGACATTTCTAAGGCAGCCATACACCAACCTGGACTTAGGTCATTGTATCATTGCTCCTGGAAAGCGAGTGGCTGTTATTTTATTTTAATTGATTTCATTTTTTTTTTTCACAGATTCTGTTGAAAAATGTACCAAGTCACCCTTTTGATTTGGCCATTTACGGAGATTATTTATTCTGGACCGACTGGGTGCTGCATGCTGTTGTGCGAGCCAATAAGTATACAGCAGAGGATGTTGTTAAGCTTCGAACTGGTGTTACAAGGCTAATGGGAATTGTTGCTGTTGCCAATGATACTAATGACTGTAAGACTCTTCATCATCATATTTATTATCCTTGCTATCTTTGTTCTTACCATCCAAATTATGTTTTTGAAAACATGACTCTTGAATTTTTTTTTTTTTTTTTTTTATTAAAGGTCAGGAATCTTGACTTATAAAGATGATTAAACTTGATATTATTACACAACTAATCTATCTACTTACATATATGAGAAGCTATAGATACGGAATGCCCTACAGGTGATGCAAGTCCGTGTAGAGTACTGAACGGTGGCTGCGAAGATATCTGCACCCTTGATGAACGTGCCCAAGTTGTATGCCGTTGCTCCCCAGGCAGGATGCTCCTAGCAGATGGCCGTCGCTGTGCTGTTCGCATGGCCAATTGCCCAGCGGATCAGTTTGAATGCAGCTCAGGGTTCTGCATTCCTTATAGTTATTCATGTGATGGTGTAGCCGAGTGTCCAGATGGATCTGATGAGGATGAGAAATACTGTGGTAAGGGAGTGGAACCTTTGTTGTCACTGCTGTTTTGATATTTTTATTACTGGATATATTTTTGTCATAAAAAATCATTACTAAATATATACAAACCCAAAACTTTTTTCTTCTCAGTCAGCCGCACGTGCAGGGATGGATACTTCTCATGCGGAAATGGACCTTGCGTCCCTCTGCAGAGTGTCTGCGACAGACACCCAAATTGCCCCAACTTTCAAGATGAGAAAAACTGTACCTGCACTGAGGATGAAATTCGGTGCGAGTCTTCAGGACTGTGTATTGCAGCAGATTTGAAGTGCGACCATGATCCTGACTGCCCGGATGCCAGTGATGAAATGGGATGCGGTAAGTGGGTTATAGATGTTAATGCTGATGAAGAGAAGTTTGTGTGTGTGTGTGTGTGTGTGTGTGTGTGTGTGTGTGTGTGTGTGTGTGTGTGTGTGTGTGTGTGTGTGTGTGTGTGTGTGTGTGTGCGCGCGTGTGTGCGTGTGTGCGTGTGTGTACGTGTGTGTGCGTGCATGCGTGCACATGTAAGTGAATGAGAGAGAGAGAGAGAGAGAGAGAGAGAGAGAGAGAGAGAGAGAGAGAGAGAGAGAGAGAGAGAGAGAGAGAGAGAGAGAGAGAGAGAGAGGGGGGGGGGGGGGAGAGAAACAGAGACAGAGACATAGACAGACATACACGCATGTGCATGTGTGTGAGAATAAGACCTTATTAGATCAATCTTATGTGCATCCCTCTTTGTGATAAGAAAGACATTAAATAGATCCAGACCTATGATTCTCTCCTTGTGACCCTAACATGTCTACTAGACCACTAATAAATATAGTTATATATGTATATATTTAGACATATAGACAGATAGGTAGTTAAATAGAGTAAACTTTTTACTCAGAATGACAAATAAAAATTAATTGTATTTATAGACTCAAAAACAAAAAAAACAAAAAAAACATTTGCTCTCCTCTGTTTCAAAGATATTGGATGTATTAAATTTTCAGAGCAACCTGACTGTAGCAAGTTCTTTTGGCAAGGATTTGATAGCTCAGAATTAATCAACTGCCCTAATACTACAAACTGCATCCATCCAAAATGGCTTTGTGATGGAGCCAACGACTGCTGGGACAATTCTGATGAAATGAACTGCACTACAAGTAAGTTTATCTTTAGATCTATTGTGATTTTGTAATTACACAAGACTTTAAGACATAATATAAAAAGTCCCACTTTCAAGTTTACATATGATTTTGTTGTTTTTTATGTTAAATAAATATGATTTTTGATAAACTGTATTGCATAAGAAGTTAACTTTGATGCCTATGATACTCTTAAAGAAGTTTTGGAGATGCTGAAACATAATGGAAGTAACAGATTGAAAGCTTACTATGTGAACGTAGGATACATAGATAAGACTGTCCTCTAAATACTATTCTCCCTCTTCAAAGCATTGTCTTTTCCACTTATGTGCCACAGGACACTGGATTCAGCCTTGGCTGATTAAGGGATTTTCTGTATTGTGAGTGGTATTTTATGAATATTGAAATGTGTGTCCATATGTAGGTATGGCTTTTGGCTAGTGCTTCCCCTTGCAGTGGAGACTTGCCTCACGGAAATGGCTGACTGATACTATGTTTACGTACCTTCTCATTGCATCTTAATCATTTTACATAATTTTTACTTATGGATATATTACGATCAGTGACAAAATAAATTAATATGTGATGATAGAAAATGGGTGTGAAGGGAAGAGTGTATATTATGAATTAGTAAGATATATTTTGGGAATAGTAGTTCTCTCATTTGTTTGAACCATATGTGTTAAAGTATAAACAAAAATTGGCAAGAGAGTAAATATTACAAGTAGTGAATAGGTGTGAAAGGCTGTGTGTGTGTGAAACAGAGACTACGAGAAGAAAAACAAAGTAAAAAGGGAAAGGTTTAGAGTTACGGTCAACCAGATCATTGTCGTTGCCTATTTAAAGTATTGTATATATATAAAGGGTAGACTCTGCTGTAAGAACTATGAACTTTCCTAAATGCTTAAAGAGTGAATCAGTTTCAGATTTCTATTTTCACAATACAGTGTTATACCGTAATGATGGGGTGAATGTGGGTGTTTGCTGTTCCTAAGCAACTGATAAAGTGGTTATGATTAATTTTCAGAGAAGAGTGCATTAGATGTAGTTTCTCATTATGTAATACACTTTTTCTTTCCCTGATTTTTTTCTTATGGATTAAAAAAACATATAGTAACCTCATTTCTGTGCATTACTTTAAGCAATAACTTATTGCTCAGAATCAGTGTAGCTTCCTTGCTATTAATGAAATTACTTGCTAAAACTCTTTCTGTACCTTTTGTTATCCAGCATTTCTTCTCTTAATTTCTCTATGTCTGAACCTGATCTTATGATCTTGGATAACTGCTGTTCACTCTGGCTGCCTGCTGTCTGCTGTGTATACCCTGGGACTTCTACTTCCTGCTATCACCATTTTTCTCTGCTGCTGTTGGCTGCGGTCTCACCGTGCCTCTGTGGTGCTTTGCAAATCAACTATGCACATTCTGCCATCGCTTTGCTTAATCTTTATAAAAAAAATGCTTTGTGTGTATTTTATGTTGCTTACATATGATACATTCCTTCGCTCTGTTACAACAATCATGGTCACCATTTGCTGCATGTTTTGTAACATGAACAATGATTGGTCTCCTGCCAAATGGCGCCTTTCTACCCGGGCGAAGGTCAAGACGGCACTTGCCCCCCATCCATGTTCCTCTGTGACACAAATCGGTGCTTGCCAACGTCATGGCGGTGTGATTGGGAAATTGATTGTTCTGATATGTCAGATGAGCTTGATTGTTGTAAGTTCCGAGTCAGGTGATTTTCTGAATGGGGTATGTTGTGAATTTGGAATTCACACTAAATAGGAATTCTTTATCACATTTTAGTGCGCGCATACACGCAGATATATATATATATATGCATGTCTGCACATTCACCTGCCCACTCACATGCACTCTTTATTGCACCTAGGGACAGGTTTACACATTCACATATACATAACCCCATCATAGAGATACATGTGCACATATATCACTTTTGTAAATGCTTATACTTGCAAATGCACGCAGGCACAAACACACACTAGTGTGAGCACACAAAACATAAACAGACACACACACCCACATGTGAACTGTAACCCAAAGCGAACCACAACTACAACAGCCTCCCCCCCCCCCCCCCACACACAAATATATATATATATGTATGCATGTATATATGTATAAAATATATATATATATATACACAGAGATACATACATTATATATATACATATACATACATATATATATACATTTTGATATTTATGTATATATGTGTGTTTTTATATATATGTATATACACATGTATATTTATATATACACAGAAATATACATATATACATGTATATATACATATACATATATACATGTATATATACACATATATATTTACATGTATATATGTATATGTATATATTCATATATATGGGTATACATGTGTATATGCATGTGTATATATATGGATATATATGTATATTGTAGATGTATATGTATTTATGTGTATATATGTATATGCATAGATACATATATATACATATATATCCATAAACATGCATATATATATCTATATATACACATACATATAAATATCCATGTTTATTTAAATTTATATATACATATATGTATATATATATGTATATGTATATTTACACATGTATATATATATGTATATATGTGTATATTTACAGGTGTGTGTATATATGTATATATACGTGAATGTGTATTTATACATATATGTGTGTATATATATGTATATGTGTATATATACATATATATGTATATGTATATATATATTTATATTTATATTTATATTTATGCATATATATATATATATATTTGTATATATAAATATATACATATACATATATTTATATGTATATGCATAAATATACATATATATGTATATGTAAATCTGTTTTTATTTGTTTTTATTTATATTTACACATGTATATGTATATATTTGTATATATGAATTTATATACATACGTATATATAGATATATATATATATACATATATACACACATATGTATATATACATATATATATATATATATATATATATATATATATATATATATGCGTAAATATAAATATAAATGAATATATATATGCATACATATGTATATATACACACATACATATATATGTATATGTATATGTATATGTATAAATACACATTCACATATATATATATACATATAAACATGTATATATATATATGTGTATATACATATATATCCGTATGCATACATACATATGTCTTTATATCTATATATACACATACATATAAATATCCATATATATATATATAAATTTATATATATATATATGTATATGTATATGTATATATATGTATATGTATATATGTATATGTATATATATATGTATATATACATGTGTTGATATATGTATATATACATGACTGTGTATTTATACATATGTGTGTATATATATGTATATGTGTATATATACACATATATATGTATATGTTTATATATATTTATATTTCTGCATATATATATGTATGTATGTATATATATTTATATATATAAATATATACATATACATATATTTATATGTATATGCAGAAATATACATATATATGTATATGTACATATATATTTATTTATTTATTTTTGTATTTATGCATGTATATGTATATGTATATATTTATATATATATGAATATATATACATACGTGTATATACATACATATATATATATATATATATATATATATATATATATATATGCATAAATATAATATATATTGATATATATATATATATATATATATATATATATGCATACATATGTATATACACATACACATATATATGTATATGTATAAATACACATTCACGTATGTGTGTGTATATATATATATATATATATATATATATATAGATATATATATATATATATATATATATATATATATATATATATATATATACATATATATATACACATACATATATATGTATATGTATATGTATATGTATATGTGTATATATGTATAAATGTATATATATATATAAATATATATATAAATATAGATATATATTTATATATTTATATATATATATATATGTATGTATAAGTGTATATATATATATATATATATGTATATATATATATATATATATATATATATGTATGTATATGTATGTATATGTATGTATATGAATATATATATATGTATGTATATGTATGTATATGTATGTATATGTACATATATATGTATATGTATGTATATGTACATATATATGTATATGTATGTATATGTACATATATATGTATATGTATGTATATGTACATATATATGTATATGTATGTATATGTACATATATATGTATATGTATGTATATGTACATATATGTGTATATGTATGGATATGTACATATATATGTATATGTATGTATATGTGTATATATATGAATATGAAGGGAAAAACAGCCATAGTAAGAAATTAAAATAAATAGTGACATTTTGAACTGTTCATGAGTTCCTATTGAGATGAATAATAAACCAAAATGGATCCGTTTCATCCGAAGTGGAATTTGTGAAAGTTCGAAACGTCACAATATATTTATTGTGGCTTTTTTCTTTTTCCTTTTTTGTGTACATGTTACTGTTTTTGTGTCTGTGTCTATATATGTATGTATGTGTGTATGTATATATATATATATATATATATATATATATATATATATGTATGTATATGTATGTATATGTATGTATATGAATATATATATATATATATGTATGTATATGTATGTATGTATATGTATATATACATATATACATATATACATATATACATATATACATAAATACACATATATATATATATGTATATATGTGTATATATATGTATATATGTATATATATACTTATATATATGTGTGTATATATATAGTTGTAAAAGTATATATATAGACATACCAGATTATACACCCATCTTATTTGCACAAACTCACTTACATGCACTTTAATCAGAATTCAGATGAAATGAGAGAGAGAGAGAGAGAGAGAGAGAGAGAGAGAGAGAGAGAGAGAGAGAGAGAGAGAGAGAGAGAGAGAGAGAGAGAGAGAGAGAGGAAGGAGTGGAAGGAGTGGAAGGAGAGGGAGAGGAAGGAGAGGGAGAGTGTAAAATAGAGAGGGAGAGGTAGGAACAGAAAAGTTATTGAAGCTGATGTAGATACTGCCAATCACATTTACTGATTTAGTTATATATTTAAGCGATTAGCACTTTGTAAGTATTTCAGATGTGAAATCAGGATCTAGTTGCCATCAGTACAGAATATTTCTTAGTATTTTAGATTAAGTTCTTGATGTATTATAGGAATTAAATAATGAAAATCTCTATTGCTTTGTAAGTAATTGAAGTATGTAATCTTTAGAGTTTGAAGAGAAAGGTATCAGTAATTTTTACTTCTAATCAGTATTAGCACTATTATTACAAGAAATAACCAAAGAGTAAAATAATGGTAGAGAGAAAAAAAAAAAAATCATTTTGTTTCCTTGTATGGCGAATGAAAGTTACTGAAGAATGTAAAAAGCTGTTTGCAACATATAAAGAACGATTTGTCCTTTTCAGTGACAGCCCCAGCAGAGACCTCTTGCCCAGCTGGAACCCACCAGTGTCGAAATGGACGGTGTATTGCAGCGGTGTTTGTGTGTGATGCCGATGATGATTGCATGGACAGTAACTTAACCTTGCCTCCCAGTGATGAGATGTCTTGCAATTACACATGTTTAGATGGTAAGTTTTCTAATCTTTTTGATAAACTGTAGTTGTTATTGAATCACAAAAGATGCCTGTTTGTATTGATGAGGATCTATAAATATTGATAAAGTTTATAAAGATTAATATACTTTGATGATAAAATTGCATGGTAATTGATTAGTTACAAAGTAATATTTGTCTGAAATTATTTCAATGTAGAATGGTGTTCATTGGATAAATGTGACATATATTATGATAGTGTTAAACTGTAGATAAGTAAAGTTTGATAACACCTAAGACGAATTAGAAGAATACTATTCAAAATAACAATGATATTAATATTCATGCACTCCAGGTCAGTTCACTTGTGCGGATGGAAACTGCATACCTCAGATATGGCACTGCGATACACACAAAGACTGTGCAGATGGGTCAGATGAACCTGATGACTGTGGTAAGTAATCATATGCATTTTACCATTCTATTATTCTTTATTTCTCGTTCTCCTCCTCTCTGGTTCTCTGTTTGCTTTTCCATTGCCAGGTAATATTAACTTTAGTTGTTTTCTGGACTGTAGTGATTCAGTGTTTACACACTGAAACAGGTTGATTAAAGTCTAGGCAGACAATTTTAAGCTGTGTGTAATTAGATAAGTAGAGTGCTTGAATCCACCCTTGGGTTATTGCACTAGTGGCTGTGTCTCCTTCCATATATGGTCAGCCATTGATCAGGGCCTGAGAAATATCAGTAGTTGCCAGATATTAGTATACCTGCTGATGAGCAAGGGATTGGAAGTTGAGTTGTCTGTCAGCTTTCTTGCTTACTGCAGAACACAGCAAGGCTGACTTGCTCCCATACAGGTGAAGAGATGCCTCTGGCTGTATACACTTATTTGGTATTGCACTATAGTGCTTGCAATGCCTCCTCTCTCTGGCACTCATTGATTATCTTTAGACCTGTGAGTCTTTAAACCTTCTGTTCTCCCTCTGCTGCTTTCATGGTTTCCACATCATTTCCATTGGCAATTATACTGCATATTTCATATCTAAAAGCCATAAAGGCAACTACTTAAATGTATTTTTTTTCTTCCACAGCAACCTTGGAGTGCAAAGAGGACGAGTTCAAGTGTAATGGCACAGGGCGTTGCATTCCTCAGAAGTGGGTGTGTGATGGAGACAACGACTGTGGTGAGGGCGCATCCGATGAATACCCACCAGAAGGTTGTCACATGTTTACGGGTGTCCCTTGTCTTCCCGGCCAATTCATGTGTCCATTCTTTGATCAATATGAACACCGCTGCTTGCCAGCTGTAAGTGTCCAGTGATATTTTGGCTTTAATGTCAAGGTATACATGTATTTAAGTAATTCATTTAGATTTTTAACTTTTATCATTCTTGTTAATTAGCATTTGCATTAATGCAATGGAGTGTTGCCATTTTGACAGTAATTTCTGTTGTACGAGGCATCTTTACTTAATACATGAAATTATGCTTTTCTTTCTACAGTACTCATAACCCCTCACAAAGTCATACAACATTTTCATAAACTATAGATTTTGCAGCAGGACATATTCACAATTATATTATTACACCTGTTCTCTTACCTCTTTCCCTTATTTGTCTGTTCCATTGTTCAGCCTCTGCTCTTTCCTCTTTCCACTGGACTTATCCCTCTTTCCCTCAGCTCTTTCCTTTTCTTCTGTTCCATTGTTCAGCCACTGCTCTTATCTCTCTATCCCTCGTCTCTTCTGCAGGACTTTTACTGTGATGGACAGGAGGATTGCTGGGATGGGAGTGATGAGCCTGACGACTGCCCCACCAAAGCCTGCCCCGATTTCCACCTATCCTGCGATAATGGAAGCAAGTGCATCCCCAGCGTGTGGATTTGCAACGGAAGGGAGGAATGCAAGGATAAATCGGACGAGGCCAACTGCAGTGAGTGTTGGATCGATTATTTTCTTCCTTTTTTTTTAAGAGTTTACTTGTTTTTCTGTTCATTATTTTGCAGTGTAATTTGACTGGGATTTGACTTGTGGGAGGCGGATATGGGAGGAAAAAGATGATATTGGACATCCATTTAAACTGGATTTTAGTACTAATGACTTCGCTGATGATATTTGAAGGATGTTAAATAACAATATATATTTTGGGAAGGAAGCCACTGAACAGATAAAGCTGAAATAATTGGTGTAGTTAATCTCGAAAATATTTCCTGTATGCTAGAAACTGTTTAGTTTATGACAATTTATTATTTATGGAAATTGAGAGATTAGGAAATGTTAATGTGCTTTACGGAATAACTGCAATTAAGAAACAAAAGTTACAGTTAGAAAACTATCCTGTAATAAGATAAAGGACTAAATACACTTGCATTGATATTTATTTGGAGGGGAAAAAAGCCCTGGAAAAAGATAAATGGGTCTTTTGGCAGATGTATGTTATCGCAAGGAGTGTTATATGTGTGTGTGTGTGTATATATATATATATATATATATATATATATATATATATATATATGTATGTATGTATATATTGTGTGTGTATGTGTGTGCGCGCGCGTGCGTGTGTGCGTATTAAGAAAAAAATGACAGGTACACAAAGCTTTATAGTCACACAATTTTATAGAATCCTCTCTGGACAGAGAGGGAGAGAGACGGAGGGAGAGAGAGAAGAGCGAGAGCAAGAGCGAGAGCGAGAGCGAGAGCGAGAGCGAGAGCGAGAGCAAGAGAGAGAGAGAGAGAGATTTATTAATTTTCATAATACGCGAAAAGTTTTCCACGAATTCCGAGATGGGTCTCGCAAGAAATGAAAAATCAACGAGAAGTTAATAGAGGTAATCTTGTTCATACATTCAGCCCCAATATTTTCTATTGTAGATATAATATGCATATTTCATTTCGAAAAAAAAATCACGCTTTTGGAGATCGGGGAAACAATAACAATAACAGGAACAATAACAACACACAAATTAAGTATAACAGCCGTAACAGCAGTAATAACAATAACAATAATACAATATTAATGATGATGATAACACCACCAATAACAGCGACTGTAGCAGCAGTTATTATAACCGCTACAACAGTAATTACAGCAAAGCAACAAAAACCTTAGCAACATAACAACAACAGCAAGAGCTATAACAACAGGCACAATAACAGCAGCATAATAACGAGGAGAACAATAGCAACAGCAGAGGCCGCAAAAATAACAGCAACAACAGCTGCACAGAAGTAGTTTTAAGAGCAGGAGTTACAGCTGCATCGGCGACAGCAATAACAACAAATACAAGAACAGCAGCAACAACTAATACAACAGCTACAGCAACATCAAAAACAACAACAACAACAACAATAACAACAACAGCTACAGTCACAGCAGCAGCAGCAGCAACTACAACAACAACAACAACAACAACAACAACAACAACAACAATATGTGGCACCCAGACAGCCAGGCTTTTTTTATTAAAAACTTTTTTTTTATGAAGAATCTTTTTCTTGGTAATTTGAAAGAACTCTTAGATTATGTTTATTTTTTCCCAAGACGATGAACTAACCGTTTCTTCATTCATTTGATGGTTGAACTTTGCAGGGTTTTATTTTTCGAAATTATGTATGTGTGTGTGTGTGTGTGTGTGTGTGTGTGTGTGTGTGTGTGTGTGTGTGTGTGTGTGTGTGTGTGTGTGTGTGTGTGTGTGTGTGTTTTAATGTATATGTATATGTGTGTGTGTAAATCTGGCGAAGATATAATCGAAATCGGTCAGATGCATCTCTTGTACAGTAAAGATATTCATTCTCATTCATACCTTTCCTAAACATGAATACGGTTATACATATATATATATATATATATATATATACACATGTATGTATATATATATATGTATATATATATACATAGACACTTACATGCATACATGCACGCGCGCGCACGCACACACACACACACACACACACACACACACACACACACACACACACACACACACACACACACACACACACACACACACACACACACAGTATGTAACAAAGGGATGTAATATACAATATTTAATGCAAATCATTTATTTTATGCTATGATACATAAAAGAAATATGTACGTTTATAATTATTCCCCCTATGTATGTATTTGTAGCATGATGATGTTAAGGATATACGCAGAAACACACGCCCGCCTACTACTGACATGCAGACACTGACATCATAGAGAGATGGATAGAGATTGAGAGAATGATAGATAGAGGTGAAGAATTGATAGATAGAGATTGATCGATAGATATATCCGTTGGTGTGAGTGTGTGTTTGTAAATGACTCTGTGAACCATGATCAAAGCTGCCGTAAGAATGGCAATGCATGCAAAATCTGTGAACAGTAGAAATAGGTGCTTAATATACTCTGCATAATAACTATAAACGGTTACAGAGAGGTAGAACAACACATTGCATTTTTTTTTAATGTATAGGCTCATTCGATTCTCTTTTGTTAGTTCGTTAAAGCGTTTGAGGTCTATAGAAATATATTTATGCTTATGAGTTTATTCATACTATTAAGTTTAGTTATACTTACGAGTCTAATTAAACTTATTATTCTACTTATAAGTGTCTACACTTATATGGACCTTGGTTACGCCTATCGCGGAGGTCGACAAAAACTTCCCCGTCTATGTGGCGGGCCAGGAGGGCGAGCGCGCGAGGGGGTTTTATGGCGGTCCTTCAAAGGGCTTCGCGAAGGTTAAGAGGG
>NC_061844.1:3668806-3686306 GCF_019202785.1 Penaeus chinensis | reverse complement strand
CCCCCTCCCCTTTTCCCCCTCCCCCCCTCCCTTCCCTTCCCCCCCGGGCCCCCCCCGACCCCCCGCCTGCCCTTGTAACCTTGTAGTGGTGACCCACTTGCGGCAAATTCCGAATTACTTTAATATGCGGGGCTCAAGTTTGCGTTTTGGGGGTTACAGGCTCAAGGAGGGGAGGAGGGGGAGGAGGAGAGGAGGAGGAGGAGGAGGAGGAGGAGGGAGGAGGAGGAGGAGAGGGGAGGAGGAGGAGGAGGAGAGGATGAAGGGGGAGAGGAGAGGAGGAGGAGGGGACGTGCAGTCCCTTTACCTTGCCTCTCGTTTGGAGAGAGAGAGTTTGAGAGGGTGAGTCGTAGTGTTGTGGAGGTGTTTGAGTGTGTGAGTGTGTGAGTGTGAGAGTGTGTTTTTTGTGAGTTTTGTGAGTGTGTTGAGTGTGTGATGATGAGAGAGAGAGAGAGGAGAGAGAGGAGAGAGAGAGGAGAGAGAGCGCGAGAGAGGATTGATTTGCGAAGAGAGAGAGGATGAAGAGAGGAGAGATGAGGACGAGAGGATTGGATTGGAGAAGAGAGAAGGAGAGAGGAGAGGAAGGTGAGAGACGGGGGGTTAGAGCGGAAGGGCAGAGAGAGAGGGAGGGAGAGCTTGGGAGGAGGGAGGGAAGAACGAGAGAGAGGAGGGGGGAAGAGAGAGGAGAGGGAAGGGCGGGTGGCGAAGAAGACGAGAGAGGGAGGGAGGAAGAAGAGAGAGAAGGGAGGGAGGAAGAGAGAGAGAGGGAGGGCGGGAAGAAGAGAGAACGGGAGGAGGAAGAAGAGAGGAAAGGGAGGGAGGGAAGAATGACGAGAAGGGAGGGAGGATAAGAAGAGTGAAAGGGGAACGAGAGAGAGAGGGAGGGAAAGAGCCGAGAGAGGGAGGGAAGGAGAGAGAGCGGTGGGAAAAGAGAGAGCGAGAGGGAGGGAGAAAGATAGAGAGGGGAGAAAGAGAGAGAGGAGGGAGGGAATTTAGAGAGGAGGGGGAGGGAAAAGAGAGAGAGAGGAGGAATAAGGATGAGAGAGAGGAGGGAGGGAAGAGAAGTGAGAGGGGGGAAAGAGGGAGAGAGAGAGAAAGGATACGAGAGAGAGAGCGTGAAAAGAGGAGCGAGAGAGAAGTAAGACAGATGAGAGAGAGAAAGAGAAAGAGAAAGAGGATGGGAGAGAGAGACGAGAGAGATCGAGAGATGGAATGAGAGAGATGATTGGAGGAGAGGAGAGAGGGAGAATGAGGGAGAGAGAGAGAGAGAAGAGAGAAAGACGAGAGGAGAAGAGCGAAAGAGAGAAAGAGAGAGAGGTAACTTCCCCGTGTGGGTTGAAAAAGCCGGTACCCAATTGTCCAAATGATTATAGGAAAGCAGTAGTGTTTATTGGGTCACGGTACGTGTTCTGTTTAGCGATGAGTGAATAGGGGAGAGAGGAGACGAGACGGGAAGGGAGAGATTATATAAAGGTAAAAAATATAGTGCCGAGAGGGGAGAGGGAGAGTAATGAGTGTGAGAGTGTTGAGTGTGTGATGAGTGTGAGAGTATGAATGTATGGTGTTGTGATGTGAGAGTGTGAGTGAGAGGTGTGTGTATGGGTGTATGTTGTGTATTTGTGTATGTGTGTGTGTGTTGTGTGTGTGTGTGAGTGTGTGTGTGTGTGTGTGTGTGTGTAGTGCGTTTGCTATTTGTGTGTAGCGCGGCGCGTGGCGATGTGCGATATACGGATGCTTGTGTGTGCATTATAAAGATTATGTAAACAAGTCTCTTTCGACATAAATTTAAAAACTACTCTCTCGCTGTAAGTTAAATGCGAGATGTAAGATTTACTCCAAGAAGTCCGTCCTGTTCTTGAGAGAAAAGGGGATTTACGAAACCGTTGGGAAGGTCAAGGTTAAGGTCAGCTGGAAGTTGTGTGGGCAGAGACACGTGTGTGTGTGAGGAGAGAGAGTGAGTGAGAGAGAGGAAGAGACTCTGGGGGGAATAGAGATGTGGGGGAGAGGAGAAAAGTGAGTGATGTGAGTGAAGTGAGAAAGTAAGGAGTCGGAGTGGAGGAGAGTGAGTGAGTGGAGTGATGAGAGAAAAGTTGTGTAGTAGCGTTATAATAACATTTAATTAAGCCATGTACTTTTGGAATTAGTATGACAGTCCGTAGCTTACAGATGGGTATGATTTGAAATGGGAAGTGATGGTTTGGATTTAGAAGAAACAAGAGTAGTAAAAACATGTTTTTTTTTTGTTTTTTTTTGTGAAGCAGTTATTAGTTGTCGTTTCTCTCTCTCTCTCTCTCTCTCTCTTCTCTTCTCCTCTCTCTCTCTTCTCTCTCCTCTCTCTCTCTCCCTCTCTCTCCCTTCTCTCTCTCTCTCTCCCCTCCCCCTCTCTCTCTCCTCTCTCTCTCTCTCTCCTCTCTCTCTTCTCTCTTCTCTTCTCTCTCTCTCTTCTTCTCTTCTTCTTCTCTCATCCCTCCCTTCTCTCTCTCCCCTCCCCTCTTCTTCACTCTCTTTTCTCTCTCTCCCTCTCTCTCTCTCCTCTCTCTCTCTCTTCTCTTCTCTCTCTCTCTCTCCATTCCTCTTTTTTCCTCCTCAGTCTTCCTCCCCCCCCCCCCTTGGAACGTACAAGCTCAGAAAGGTCTTTTTGGGATCCTAGCGCTCAGGCCCGATAAGAGGCGTCTTTGTTCGCGGGCCGGAGATTTTTTGTTTTTTGGTCTTTCTCCTTTTTCCTCCTCTCTTTCAAGTTTTCTGTTTTCCTTTTTTTTATTGAATTTATTTTCCACCTCTTTCAAAATTTCTGTTGTTCCTTTTGTTCCTATTTTCCTCCTCTCTTTCGGTTTGTTTTCGTTTTTCTTCCGCTATGTCAAGTTTTCAGTTTTTTTCTTTATTTAAGGGAAGGGAAGAGGAAGGGGGAGGGGGAAGGGGAGGGGGGAGGGGGAAGGGAAGGGGCCGAGGGGAGGGGTATAGGGGCTAAGGGGGGGGAAAGCGGGATGAGTATGGGGTAGGGAAGGGAATGGGGGGGAAAGGGAAGGGCGGAAGGGTGGAGGGAGAATGGTGTTGATAGTGTTATGTGTAATTATTTTTGGCTGATATGAAGTAGTTTGGGCGATCCGACTGTTGCTCTCATGTTTCTGGGGTTACCGCTGTGTTGCCTTTAATATTTTCCTCAATTAAGCTAGACTGGACTTCGCTTGACGTTGAAAGTGAAAGATAATAATTTTCCCCCGCTAAGAAGGGACTTTAAAAAAATAATAATAAAACTGCTAGCTGTAGAGTAAACTATCTAAAATTTTCCCGCCTGAGGTCGTGACTCAAAAGCTCTAGATCTAGCGGGAAAATCGCTTGAATGGCAACACTGGGTGATCGGCTTGTTCAAACAAATTGTCAAGATAACGTAATTACGCTGTAATGGGGTGGTTCTCCGTTGCTCTCCCGGGGGAACCCTGGCGTAACGGGGAAGTTTCGGTGATGAATCGACACTTAGAGGGGAGGGGAGGGGGGAGAGGGTGAGAGGGGGGGGGGGGGGAAGAGGGGGGGGGAGGGGTGGGGAGGGGGGGGAGTGTGGGGGTGGGGTGGGGGGGGGTGGTGGGGGGGGAGGGGGGGGGGTGGAGAGGGGGGGGTGGGGAAAAATAGGGGAGGGCCGGGGGGGGGGGTAGGGGGGGGGGAGGGGGGGGGAGGGGGGGAGGGGGGGGAGTGGGATGGGGAGGGGGGGGGGGTGAGGGTGGGAAGGGGGGGGGGGATGCGAGGGGGGGGAGGGAGAGGGGGAAGAGGGGGAGGGGGAGGGGCTGGGGGGGGGAGGGAGAGGGGGGAGAGGGGGAGGGAGAGGGGGGGGAGGAGGGGAGAGGAGAGAGGGAAGAGGGGGGGGGGGTGAGGGAGAGGGAGAGGAGGGGGAGAGGGGAGGAGAGGGAAGCGAGAGGAAGAGTGGATGAGGAGAGGGGGGAGGAGTGTGTGTTGTATTGTATTATGTGTACCAAAGATTTTTTAATAGTATATTTGAAGATCAGGAGATGTAAAATATCCACACATACACGATAACAAAGAATCATTTGAGTGAAACATTTGATATCACCGTTATCTGCCAAGCTGATAATAATGATAACATTGCATTAGTTTATATCCCTAATAACGATAATGGCATTAAGATAATTATTACAATGAGGGTCTGTCTAGCTTGGGCGGGGCCTGTCGGGTTTCCAAATGTAAAAGTTTTTTGTTTTTGCTGAGGCTTTTCCTTTGGGGTTTTTTATGACCCTGCAACTTGGGTTTAGGGATGGCACTTTTGCATTTTGTTGTTGTTGTTGTTGTTTTGTTTGTGTGAAATCGTATTTTTTGTTTGTTCAAGTTCGTTATTTTTTTTGTCTAATTTTTTTATTTCTTTTATATTATTAATGTACTGTTTTAAAAATACTTGGGGCAGTGGTTGTGGTCGTGAATAATTTGTTGATTGAAAATTAATCGTTATATTTATATCGAAACTAGTTATTCTGTCTATATTGTCCTCGTGCTGTGGTGTGGTGTGTGTATATATTTCATATATATATATATATTTTTACGAAAAAAAAAAAACACACAAGCACACATGATATATTATTATTACATATATTTTATATTATTTTTTTTTTTTTTTTTTTGTGGTGTGTTTTGTTGGGGTGTGTGTGTGTGTCTGTGTGTGTGTGTGTGTTGTTGTGTTTTTGTGTGATTTTTGTGTGTGTGTGTGTGTGTGTTTTTTTCTGTGTATTCATATTAAAAGGAGAGAGAGAGAAAGGGGTAAGAGAAAAAGGAAAAAGAAAGAGAAAGAGAAAAAAGATTAGAAGATGGTGGGGGAGGGTATTTAAAGTGTTTTTTATTATTTAAATTTCAAAACACACACACACACACACATTAATTCCCACAAATACGGATGCCTCCTGTTGCTTGCTGTTCGTATTGGCGCCCGGCATGATCTGCTGCATCTTTTCAGGGAGCATCAACTTTTCATCGTCAAAAGCCGCCGACCACCAGCCATGCCTCCCCTCGTGCTGCTGCGCTTGATTTTATTCATTTGTCAGTATTATTATGGTTATTGTTATTGTTTTAGTTGTTAATTATTATTATTGTTGTTTGTTTGGTTGTTGGTGGTATTGTTATTATTATTTTTATTATTTTTATATTTATTATTGTTGTTGTTGTTGTTGCTGTTGTTGTTATTATTATTATTTATATATTATTATTATATATTATTATTATTTTATTATTATTATATTTTTTAAATTTAAATTTTTTATTTTAAAATTTATTATATTCTTTTTTTTGTTTTTAAATTCATTTAATGCTTATTTTTTATCGCTATTTTTCGTCTTCCTTGCCATTTCACCTTGATTGGTTGCATTCTTCGGTTGCGGTTGAGGGTGTGCAAGTCATAGCAGTTGCATGCAATGAAACTTGAGGTCGTACGTAGTGTCATCACTTCGTCTTTCTTCCTCTCTCTATCTCTGTCTTTCTCTTTCTCTGCTTCTTTTTTTCTGTTTTGTCTCCCTGTCTTTACCTCTGCCTTTCTATCTTTATCTCTCTCTCTCCTCCTTCTTCCCCTCCCTCCCCCCCCTCCCTTCTTCTGGGTTCCCTTTTCCCCTTTCCCCCCTTCTTTGTCTCCTTCCCCCCTTCCTCTTTACCTCCCTCTCTCCTTCCCTCCCTCCCCCTTCTTTTCTCTCCCCCTCCCCACCCCCCTTTTCCTCTTTCCCCTTTTACATTTTTTTCCATCGTTATTTTCGCATAATCAGCATTTCATCATTAATAAAAAGTCCCGAAAGAGCAAATGAAAGAACGAGAGCAAAGGACGGGGAATAGACGGGGGCCCCGGGACAGGGTTATAGCGGGGGGGGGGGGGGGCCCAGCGGGGCCGGGCCAGGGAAAGAGGATGTTGCCAGAGTTGGTGGTGGATGTTCGACGAGTGGATGTTGGCAGGGTTGGCAGAGGATGTTGAGAGTGTTGGTTGAGGTTGAGATTCGGCAGAGGATGTTGGTAGAGTGCACAGTGTTGGCAGAGTTAGCAGAGGGCGTTGGTAGAGTGAACAGTGCTGGCAGAGTTAGCAGAGAGCGTTGACAGAGTGAACAGTGCTGGCAGAGTTAGCTGAAGGCGTTGGCAGAGTGAACGTGCTGGCAGGAGAGGGGTTGGGGCAGAGGCGTTGACAGTGTAAGGGAAGTGCTGGCAGAGTTAGAGAGGGAGGGGGGTTGGTCAGAGCGAACCAGGGCTTGGCAGAGTTAGCAGAGAGCGTTGGCAGAGCGACAGTGCTGGCAGAGTTAGTAGAGGGCGTTGGTAGAGTAAAAAGTGCTGGCAGAGTTAGCAGAGAGCGTTGCAGATTGAAAAAGTGCTGGTAGGTTAGCAGGGGTTCCGTTGGGGCAGGGGTAAGAAGGTTGCTGGAGAGTTAGAAAGAGAGCGGGGGGCGAATTACAGGGGGTTGGCCAGAGGTAGAAGGGGGAGAAGAGAGCGTTGGCAAATTAACAGTGCTGGCAGAGTTAGCAGAGAGCGTTGGCAGAGTTAGCAGAGAGCGTTGGCAGAGTTAACAGAGAGCGTTGGCAGAGTTCTGGGGCCTTTGCAGAGTGACGGCAGGATGAAAGAGTGACAGGGTTGACAGGGTGTTGATGGGCGGAGGGAAGGAGGGACTGGGACGCGGGGGCCAGGGAGAGAGGAGAGGGGAGAGGGAGGGGGTGGGAGAAGGGGAGTGGGTGGGAAGGAGAGGGAGGGGGGGAAAAAAGGAAGAGAGGGTTTAAGGGGGGAAATAGAAGGAAGGGGGGATAGGAAGAGTGACGGAAAAAGGGGAGAGAGAGAAAAATGAGGAGAGAGATGAGAGAGAGATGAGGACGAAGAGGGAGGAGAGAGGAGGAGGGGAAAAGAGAGAGAGAGAGAGTTAGAGAGAGAGGGAGAGGGAGGGGGAGGGAGAGGGAGAGGGAGGAAGGAGGGAGGGAAGGTGGGAGAAGCGTAGAGGGAAAGCGATTCAGGGAGAGGGCCCAGAAAGGGGGAAATGATGGGTGGGAGGAGGGGGGGTGAGGGAGGGAGGGAGGGAGGGAGGGAGGGCAGGCGCCTCGCAGCTTAGCGTGGAGGGATGACACGGTGTTCTGTATAGTGATGAGTCTCACCCGCCCCAGTTTCTTGGCATCATCCTTGACCATATCCGCGTTACTCCCTCCTCCCCTCCCCCCCCTCCTGCGTCCTTCCCTCCTCCCCCTCCCCCCTCCTGCGTCCTTCCCTCCTCCCCCTCCCTCCTCTACCTCCCCCCTTCTGCGTCCTTCCCTCCTCCCCCTCTCCTGCGTCCTTCCCTCCTCCCCCCTTCCTCCTCTTCCTCTCCTGCATCCTTCCCTCCTCCTCCTCTCCCGTCGCCCCCCTCAACCGTCCTTCCCTCGCTCTCTTACTTATCCCGTCCTTCCCTCCTTCTCTGTCTCTCAATTTTCCCCCCCCTTCCTTTTTTCTGTTCTTCTATTCCCTTTTCCTCCGCCCTTCCTTCGTGCTCTTGCTCCCTCCTATTCCCTTTCCTTCGTGGTATCTCCCCCTTATCCTTTCCCTCTTTCGTCCTCCTTTCCTCTTCCTCCCCTCACCCTCTCACTCCCTCCTCCCCCATTCTTCTGTTCTCTCTCTCTCTCTCTCTCCTCTCCCTCCGCCATCATCTTTTACCTTCTAGTTTCCCACCCCCTCCCCCCGCCCCCCTCCCCTCGATGCGACGGATTCTCGGTCATTTCGCCTCGCCTTCGCCCGACAGTTGTGCTGACTCACGCAGGGTCACGGAACGGGAAGTGTCGTTGTTGGCTGTGACACCACCCAGTGCCAAGGGTGCCAGGGGGTGCCAGGGGGTGACCAAGGGGGGGTACGAGGGTTCGGGGTGTGATGGTGTGGAGGGTTTCCCTGGGTGCCAGGGGGTGACCAAGGGGGGGGGTACGAGGGTACGAGGGTGCTGGGTGCAGGTGGGTTCCGTGGGTGCCAGGGGAAAAATTTTTTTTTTTGTTTTTTTTTTTTTTTTTTGGCCCCTTTCCCCAAAAAAAAAAAGGAAAAAAAAATGCAAAAAGGGTTTCAAATTTTTGGTGCCCTTTTTTTTTTGCCGAAAAATTTGGGAAAATGGCCCCCAAAGGGGTGGACAAAGCGCGGGGACAGCGTGGGCCGGGCCTGGACTGGGGGAGGAAGACGGGAGGAGCCCGGTGGGAGGAGGTGGAGGCGGAGCAGCAGAAGGAGAGGAGCAGGAGGAGGCGATCTTGCCGAAGGGAGTTCTGGTAAAATCTTCTTAGTCATTTGATCTGGTGACACAGACGCTGACGTAACTGTTTAGGGAACTTTCTGGCGAAGGTCAATTGGCGCTCTCGATGTGCCGCCTCGCTCGCTCTTTCTCTCTCCTCTCCTCGCGCTCTCCTCCTCTCTTCCTCTCTCCTCTCCTATCTCGTCCTTCTTCTTCTGCTTCTTCTCTTGTCTTTCCTCTTTTTCTTTCTTTCTTTCTTTCTCTTTCCTTTCTCACTTTCCTTCTCTCTCTCTCTCTCTCTCTCTCTTCTTTCTCTCTCTCCTCTCTCTCTTCTTCTCTCTCCTCTCCTCTTCTTTTCTTTTTCCCTCTCCCTTCTGTCTTCCTCTCTCTCTCTGTCTTCCTCTCTCTCCCTCTCCCCTCTCCCTTTCTATACGCACTCACGATTGAATGCATGCATGTTTGTGTGTCTGACCGTCGTGTGTGTCTGAATCGTTCTTATGTCTGCATGCACATGAGATTGCAACAAGTAACCCACACCCTCCTTGCATTTTAAAACGACAACAAGACCCCTAATTTTGAGAAGCAACATTATTAGAAAAAAAAAAAAAAATCTTACGTAAAGCGAAAAAGAAAAAAGAAAAAGAAAAACATAAAAAAAAGAAAAGTAAAAATGTAAATAAAAGAGAGAGAGAGAGAGAGAGAGAGAGAGAGGAGAGAGAGAGAGAGATGAGAGAGAGAAGAGAGTGAAAAAGAGAGAGAGAGAAGAAAAGAGAGCAAAGGAAAGCCTGGTGATCGTCCCAGCTCGGCCACACCCTCGGGGGTTGCGAAACGGGCGCGCGCACACAAGGGCGGCCAGAGGAATAAAACCCGGTTTCACGTTTTTCACACGAGAAGGCGAAAGCAGGGCCCCGCCGCTCCCCAGGCTGGCGGGCTCTTCGCCCTCGGTCTTGCGTTTTCTCGCTTTCCCGCTCTTTTGCCTCCTCGCGTTGTCGTTTTGATGCTCTCTCTCTCTCTCTCTCTCTCTCTCTCTCTCTCTCTCTCTTTCTCTCTCTCTCTCTCTCTCACTCTCTCCCCTTTCTCTCTTCTCTATTCTCTCTTCTTTCTTTATTTATTTTCTCTCTCTTCTCTCTCTCCTCTCTCTTTCTCTCTCTCTCTCTCCTCTCTCTGTCTCTCTCTCTCTGTTCTTTTCTCTGTCTCTCTGTCTCTCTCTCTCTCTCTCTCTCTCTCTCTCTCTCTCTCTCTCTCTCTCTCTCTCTCTCTCTCTCTCTCTCTCTCTCTCGTGTGATGTCAGCGAGAGAGGAATGCAAACAATTCCCAAGATTCAAAAAAATGTCTCGGAAAAATAACAAATAGACTTGCCCTCCCCCTTGAAAAGGAGGAAAAAGGTCGAGCCTTGCAAAGTGCAGGCACCCGCGGCTATGGCGGGAGAGCCACGAAGACATTTTACTTTATATTCATATCCTCTGTATTTATTTATCCACTTACTGGTTTATTTATCCGTTTATTTATTGTTTTACCTGCTAGATTATTTATCCACTTGTTTAATGATTGCGTGCACACATTATATCCCGTTATTTATGTTCTTGCATTTATAGTTAACGTCCCTCAAAAACATCACTACTCTGATTTCCTGTTATTTATTTATCTTCATATTCATTTATCTACTCACAGCCATAAATAAGATCCCGCACTAACCTCCATACTTACATTTCTCGTGATTTATGTGTCTTTTTGTATTTATATTTAACACCTCTACACATATGTCCCGTTACTTATGTGTCTGTTTGTATTTATATGTAACATCCCTACACACATTTCCCGTTACTCGTTTACCTACTTATTTATCTACTTACATATACATAACCTCCATCACTAAGCTCCCTATACACATTTCCCGTAACTTATATACTTATTTATTTATCGACTTGTGTATTTATCTACTTACAATTATCCATAACCTTATTTATCTCCGTATTACATATTTATCTCCTTATTTTTATATATAACCTCCCTACACACCTTCCCCGTTATTTGTTTATCGACTTACTTATTTATCTACTTACAATCGTAGGTAACCTCCCTCACCAACCTCCCTATTCACGTTCCCCGTAACTTATATACTTGTTTATTTATCGACTTACTTATTTTTCTACTTACAATCGTAGGTAACTTCCCTACACACATTTCCCGTAACTTATTTATCTACTTACTTAGTTATCTACTTAAATCGTAGGTAACCTCCCTCACCAACCTCCCTACACACGTTCCCCGTAACTTATATACTTATTTATTTATCGACTTACTAACCTCCCTACACACGTTCCCCGTGACTTATATACGTATTTATTTATCGACTTACTTATTTATCTACTTACAATCGTAGGTAACCTCCCTCACCAACCTCCCTACACACGTTCCCCGTGACGCCGTGCACATGGCCCGCCCAGTGCCTCGCCGAAGCCCCCACGTGTCGGTTGGCTTTCGGCGCGCGACAAAAATTCCCCGCCAGACACAACAGGTTCTTGGTCTTCTCTCTCCCGTCTGCCAAGATTTTTTTTTCTTTTTTCTTTTTCTTCTTTTTTTTTTGTCTCTATCTCTCTCTTTCTCTGGGCGCGGAAGTGCTGCAGTGTTGCATTGCAAGCCGGATTTTGGGGGGCGTAGGGTCGGCATTGGGGATGGGAGGGAAATGGGTGATTTTTTTTGTGTGTTTTCTGTTCGTTTTTGGGTTTTTTTATTTTGTCCTTTGTGTTTGGTTATTATGGTTCGAATAATGTTGCACAGATTTACTGGGTAAGTGTACTAAGGGAGGGAGGGAGGGAGGGAGGGAGGGAGGGAGGGAGAGAGAGAGAGAGAGAGAGAGAGAGAGAGAGAGAGAGAGAGAGAGAGAGAGAGAGAGAGAGAGAGAGAGAGAGAGAGAGAGAGAGAGAGAGAGAGAGAGAGAGACAGAAAGCCAGAGACACAGAAAGCCAGAGACACAGAAAGCCAGAGACACACAGCGAAAGAGACACACAGCGAAAGAGACACACAGCGAAAGAGACACAGAAACGGAGAGGAGCGACAGAGGAGGAGGCGTCGCGAGGGGGAGACGCACACAAAGCGACCGGGTCACGGGGGACAGTCCAAGGTTCGGCCAACCTTGGAAAGCCTACACGAAACCGAGCGGCTCTTTTGGAGGTCTTTCCCCTTTCTTAAGCGATTAAGGTGTTGTACGGGAGCGCCGGTGGTCGGTTTAGCCGGTGGTCGGTTTAGCCGGTGGTCGAGCACCCGTTCGTCCGTTTTCCCTTTGGGCCGTTCTCTCGTTCGTTCTTTCGTCCGTTTCTCTGTTTATTTTCTCTCCATTCCTTTTATTCGCGAATTTCTTGCTTTGTTTCTCTTCCTCCTCCTACCTTCCTCACCTCCCTCTTTCCTTCGATCCTTCCTCCCTCTTTCCTTCGATCCTTCCTCCCTCCTTCCCTTCCTCTCTCCCTCTCTCCATGGCTCTTTCCATTCTATTTGTCTTCCTTTCATTCTTCCTTTCTTTTCCCCGTCTCCGCTTTCTTCCATCCTTCCTTCCTTCCTTCTCCCCATCCATCCCTCTTCCCTTCCTTCTTTCTCTTTATTCTTCCATCTTTCCTTTCTTTTTTTAATCGGTCTCTTGTTATAAGTAAGGATAATATGATAATAATAATAATTATTATTATTATCATTATTATTATTATCGTTATTATTATTGTTATTATTGTCATTATTATTATTATGATGATGATGATGATGATGATGATTATTGTTGTTAATGGTATTAGTGTTTTATACACACACACACACACACACTCACACACACACACACACACACACACACACACACACACACACACACACACACACACACACACACACACACACACATATATATGTATATATATATACACATATACATATATATATACTTATACATATACATATATATGTGTGTGTGTATATATATATATATATATATATATATATATATATATATATGTGAATACACATGTATTCATATATATGTATTTATAGATATATGTATTCACATATATATATATATATATATATATATATATATATATATATGTATTCATATATATATGTATATTTATGTATGTATTTATATATATATATATTTATATATAAAGTTGGAAAAGATTGGGAAAGGCCTACATCCTGCACTGGATTGATTCGGGATGATGATGATGATATACATTATATACATATATACATGCATACTTATATACATTTATACATATAAATGTATAAATACGTGTGTATGTTTGCATGTTTGCATGTATAACAGTAATAACATCAGTAATTTAAAAAATAACAATGATGATAATAGCCAACAGTGATAATAATGATATGTACATATTTGTATACATGTAGTATCACGTCTCGAAAGCAGACCAGTCTATCCGGTTGTACTAGCAGATTTAAGCCATATTTTGGGCGGGGTGGAGCGCCTGTGTTTAGCTTTGCGAGGTTTAGCTTTGCGAGGTTTAGCTTTGCGAGGTTTAGCTTTGCGAAGTTTAGCTTTGCGAGGTCTAGCTTTGCGAGGTTTAGCTTTGCGAGGTTTAGCTTTGCGAGGTTTAGCTTTGCAAGGTTTAGCTTTGCGAGGTTTGTGTGCTGTTAGGAGGCCCTGGTGGCATGCGGGGGGGGGGGGGTATTTTGTGGTTTTGGATTTTTTTTGGAAGGAGGGAGGGAAGTGATGAGGGGGAGAGGGAGGGAAAGGGGGAGAGGAAAGGAAAAGGGGAGGGAGAGGAGAGGAGAGGGAGAGGGAGAGGGAGAGGGAGAGGGAAAGAGAAGGAGAGGAAAAGCGAAAGGGAATTAGAGGAAGGGGAGAGAGTTAAGAGAGAGATGGGGAGAAAGAAAGGGGGAGGGGGAGAGAGGGAGAAGGTAAGGGGTAGAGGGAAACGGAAAACGAAAGAAAGTAAAAGAAAGGAAGGAAGAGAGAGAGAGAGAGAGAGAGAGGGAAGGAGAGTGAGAGAGAGAAGAAAAAGGAAAAATTGAGATTAAGGGAAATGACAAGAACGGAGGAAGGAGGGGAAGATAGACGGCGAGAGAAAGCGAAAAAAAGAAGAAAATCCGCAAAGAAAATAAAGAAATCAAATGTTAAACAGATTAAACATTCTTTTTTGTCTCAACAACAGTTACACATATATTAAAAACCGAAGATTTAATTAAGTCTTGATAAGGATGAGGTTTTGAGTGCAATCTGAGCCTGTGTGTGGTTATCAGCTGTGATATCTGGCGGATGTTGCACTGAGTCACTTGCTGGCACAGGCGGGTATGCCCCTCCCCCCCCCCTTCTCTCTCTTTTTCTTCTCCTCCTCCTCTCTTTATCTTCTCAATCTTCTTTCTTTATTTGCGTTCTTCTCTTATCTTCCTCCTTATTCCCTTTGGCTACTTTCTCCTTCCCGTCTTGTTTCTCTTCTTTCTCTTCCTCTTCCTTTTCCTCCTGTCTTTGCGTTTTTCTTATGTTCTCTTTCCCGTCTCCCTCCTATCTTTATTTGTTAATCTTCCCTTCCTCTCCTCTGCTTTCTTCTATCTTTTCTCTTCTCCCATCCTCTCTCTCTCCCTCTCCCTCTCCCTCTATTTCTCCCTCTCCCTCCCCCCTATTATTTTCCTTTCCCCTCCTCCTTCCTTCCATTCTTCCACTCCTCCCCCCCCATTTTCCTCCCAAATCCTCTCCTCTTCCTCTCTTCCCTCCTCTCCTCCCCTCTCGCACTCCCCTTACTCCCCTCCCCACCCCCACTCAAAACTCCTCCCCTCCCCTCCCTTCTTCCCTCCTCTACCCCCTCCCCCCTTCCCCTCCTCTACCCCCTCCCCCTCTCCCACCTCCTCTATCCCTCTCTCACCTTCCCCCCAACCTCTACCGGCCCTCACCTTCCCCCCACCTCTACCGGCCCTCCCCCTCCCCCATACCTCCTTCCAGAGTTTAGGCGAAGAAGAACCTTTGAGAAATCTTGGCCTTGTTGCGTCGGCCGCCCGCCCGGCTCTTTGGTGTTCACTTCGTGGTTGGTGCTCGTGCTTTTGTTTGTCTGCTTTGCTCTGCGCGGAAGAGAGGGAGGGAGAGGGAGAGGGAGTGGGAGAGGGAGTGGGAGAGAGGGAGAGGGAGAGAGGGGGAGAGGGAGAGGGAGAGAGAGAGGGGGAGAGGGGAGAGAGGGGGAGAGGGGGAAAGGGAGAGGGAGAGGGGGAAAGGGAGAGGGAGAGGGGGAGAGGGAGAGGGAGAGGGAGAGGGAGAGAGAAAATGGTGGTTAAATTATTGTGGGTATTTGCGTATTGTATATCTGCCTGTCTAGTCTGTTTTTCTCTTTTTCCTTCTATTTATTTTATTTTTACTTCTCTCCCTATATTTATAGATATATTGATTGAATGATTGATCGATCGATAGATAGATAGATAGATAGATAGATAGATAGATATGTTCACACACACACACACACACACACACACACACACACACACACACACACACACACACACACACACACACACACACACACACACACACACACACACACACACACACACACACACACACACACACACTTTCTACATGTTCATCCTAATCTTCCATGCCAGACTAATACGTAGAACTTGCAAACAAAACTATGTAAAACGTAACAACTGTGGCACCGTGGTCATATATACTATTAAACAAGTAATAATTCACGCACTTTACTCAATTGAAGCACATCTTTGAAATGCTAACAAACTTATAAAACATAACATTATAAGGTAAATAAACTAGAACAGAGAATGTCATTTACCCCCAAAACCCCTGAAATAGAGCCTAGTGCTGTTAGGCGACCACAGCTGCTGCCGGTGGTGAAGTAAACAACCGAGTTCCAACACCCGTCTACGTATTCAACTTTGAAACATGATCTTTTAAAACATCTCCAAAGTGAGCAATTTTAAACATTCACATTCTAACGAAAATCTCCGCTGTCCTCCCTCCCTCCCTCCCTCCCTCTTACCCTCTCCCCTCCCTCCCCCTCTTTCCCTCCCGCCCTCTCTCCTCCTCATCCTCCTATCCCTCCCCTCCATTCCTTCCGTCCTCCCTGTCCCACTCTCCCATCTCTTATTTCCCTTTTTCCCTTTCCCGTCACCATTCTCCCTTTCCCTTTTCTCCCTTCTGACCTCTCCCGCCCTCTTTCTTCCTGCTGACCTCTCCCTTTCTCCCTCCTCCCCTTCCTCTCTTTCCGTCTCCCTCGTAACGCCTCTCGTGGAAAAAAAAAAAAAAAAAAAAAGTAAAACGCATTTTCCTTATCGTGTTTCGTAACTTCCTTATCTGGCGTGAGGTGGCGGGCGCGCGGTGACAAGGCCTATCGCACCTTGGGTCGGGAGGGAAGGGCGTTCATTCAAGAGCCCCGGTCTCTCTCTCTCTCTCTCTCTCTCTCTCTCTCTCTCTCTCTCTCTCTCTCTCTCTCTCTCTCTCTCTCTCTCTCTCTCTCTCTCTCTCTCTCTCTCTCTCTCTCTCTCTCTCTCTCTTAGGGGGGGGGGTACAGGGGAGAGGGTATGTTTGTGGAAGATTGAGCAGAGTATGTGTTTGTGTGACGTGGATGGAGTGTTCGTGTACAGGTGTCGGGATATTTAAAGACGTGTGCGTGTGTCCGAATACTCCATGAAAGATTGGACTTTATATAATTTGACAACAAAGCCTACTTACTTCTTTTTTTTCTCTCTCCATTAAAATGCTCTAGACGTGTCCTCTCCTACCCTGGTCTTTATTGCAAGGCTTAAATTTACATACGTGATTTACGTCATGATACTCTGCAGAGACGAATAAACAAGTGACTGACGCTTTCCCATTCATATCACGTTATCGTGTTCATGTTCATTCGCCATATAACGCACGCCCTGGCTACAGCGGGCACGAGGGACCAGGAGACCCGCGTGACAGTTGGTGATATTGACACTTTGAACCTGAATTGTTACAGAAGTGTTTGAGTTTGAGTCTATGTTTGAGAGAGGGAGAGGGAGGGAGGAAGGAGGTAGGGAGAAGGAGAGGGAGGGAGGAAGAGTGAGAAAGAATGAGAAACAGAGACAAAAAGACCGACTTAGAGAGAGAGAACGTAAACGAGAAAGAGAAAGGAGAGAGAGAGAGAGAGAGAGAGAGAGAGAGAGAGAGAGAGAGAGAGAGAGAGAGAGAGAGAGAGAGAGAGAGAGAGAGAGAGAGAGAGAGAGAGAGAATTTGCGTGTGAAAATGTCCGTCAGCGTGTGATCGTGCAATGCCGTTCAGCAGGTCGTGGGAAGGATCACCAGGACGATGACTGGTCAGAAATCCTCTTGCCAAACCCCCTCTCCCTCCCTCCTTCCCCCTGCTCTCCCAGCCTCTCCCTCCCTTCCATCTCCCCTCCCCTCTCCCCCTGTCTTCCCCAGCCTCTCTCTCCCTCCCCCTCCCCCCCTTTCCCTCCCAGCCTCCCAATATCGTCTGCGTTAGTGATGTTAGTTAGTCTTCGTCGCCGGGTTCAGTCCTTGCGATTTTCCAGTATCTTGACATCGGGGTTTTCAAGAGCAGTGTTCGTGACTTCAGTGCTCTGATTATGTTTATTTATCTGTTTATTTGTTTATCTATTCATTTTATGGATTATTTGCGTATTTGTCTTAGGGTTTTGATATCGTCTTTTATGTCTTGTGTGTCGGAAGGACGCGGCGACTCGACTGGCCAAAGAGAAGCGTTTCTTTTGTTAGTTTGAAATTAAAGGAAAAAGAATCATAGCGAGTCGAGTTCAGTAAGATTTGTGAAGACGAGAGAGAGTTGGGTGTCACAGTGAAGCGGTACTCGTTGTATGTGCAGTGAAACGAGCGGTTGTACATTCGCTAACTGCCGAACTACGTCTGACCGTTAAATTCTTCGGGAAAGGAGTTGAATTTGTGTTGTTGATTTATTTATTGAGTTGTTATCTTACTGACGTGTGTGTGTGTGTGTGTTTATTTATGAATTTGTTTACTTATTCGTATATCAATTTGTTTATATTATTTATAAGTTTTATGTATTTATTTTGTTTATTCACTTACTGATTTATTCTCGTTTTTTTTTGTGTGTCTCGTTTATAATCGTTGTTATTCATCTTACGAATCAATATTTTTCTCGCTAGATCGTGGATAGACAAACATGAAATAAATAAATAAATAAATAAAATGGAATCAACGTAGACGAAGATAATTCCAGAGGGGAAGGGAAGTGTGGAGAATAACCAAGGCGATTGGAGATTTCCTTGATTCTGTCGGCGTGAACAGAAACCAACTCTTTCTGGCGTCAGTCAACCTTAGGAGAGAAGCGTGAGTTTCAAAGGGAAC
>NC_061844.1:3663806-3666306 GCF_019202785.1 Penaeus chinensis | reverse complement strand
AAAAAAAAAAAAAAAAAAAAAAAAAACGTATTTCACCAGAATAAGCGGAGACCGGAAAGAGACAAGACGTGACGGCGAGGTATTTTACAAGAAGGGGGAGGGGGAGGGGGGTGGGGGAGGTTGATCCACTTTTGTTGCTGTTTGTTGACGTATTGCCTGTGATGTTGCAGTGCCATTAGGGTTGTTTGGTTTTGTGTGTGTGTTTGTGTTTGTATGTTTATGTGTGCCTGTATGTGTGTGTGTGTGTGTGTGCCTGTATGTGTGTGTGTGTGTGTGTGTGTGTGTGTGTGTGTGTGTTTGTATGATTATGTGTATGTGTGTGTCTGTCTATCTACCGTCTGTCTCTGTCCGTCCGTCTGCTCATTTTCACTTGACAAAGCTAGTGAAATATTAGTGCCAGCATAACGCTAACCACAGCTGACGTGCCCCATTGCTCGAAGGCAAGAGAGAAAAAAAGGAGGGCACGGGGGGCGGAGCCTAGGATGGGGACAAAGCCAGGGGGCGTGGCCGAGGAAGGCTCGAGAGCGCACCCGCGGCTCACAGTCGTCCCTCTCAAGCCAGGCCGCCCGCATTTCACGCCCGCATTTCATTCACGCCCGGGTCGTCGTGGTCGCTGCCGTGTCCTCGTGCCCGGTCCACGTGCCCGCCCGCGACATGCCGAGCCGCCCGGTGCCGCTGTCAGAGCCTTGCTTTGGGCGGGAGGGGGAGGGGGAGGGGGAGGGCCACGAGGGGGAGGGGCGCCCAGGGGGGGTCGCGGAGCTGAGGGGGCTGGTAATTAAGACGACGAGAAATGGTCTCTAAAAGAAACAAAAAAAAACTGGAAATCGTGACAAAATACCCGGTGATTGATTGGTAACTTTTAACTGAAATCTTAAAAAAAAATGGTTACTGGAGAAAGAAAATACTTGCGATGTGAAGTTGAAGAGAGAAAAATTTGTAACGAAAATTTGAAAAGATATGTTTGAAAATTGATTATCTGCTAATTTAAAACTTGAAAAAAGTGAAACGAGTTACGGAATCCTGAAACAAAATATCACAAGTAGGTGGCATTGTGAAATTGAAAAAAAATATATATATAGTGTTAACTCAGGAAATCCGAAGTAAGCAGCAAGAAAGTGCTAAGCCTTTACAAGTGTGTCACGTGGTGTGATCTAATAATTTTTTTTTATTATTCTTATTTGTTTATTTGTACCTTTTTCCCCCCTCGAATTTTAATCTCTTAAGAAATGAGAAGAGAAAAGAGATTGTTGTGCCAGACGACCCAACGCGTGTGACAAGCCTCGCCCAGCCGTGTCGTCGAGAGTGAGTGTGAGAAAAAGGACTCGCGGGAATTAACAGCTTAATAAATAAAATAAAAAAAAACAGCAACCAAAACGAACATTTTTGGCGGGAATCAACCGATTTCTAGAAAAGAGGAAAAGAAGAAGAAAAAACGAACACTTTTGGCGGGAATCAACAGCCTACCAAAACCGAAAGAGAAAAAAAAACACTTTTGGCGGGCCGAGAGACAGACAGACACACCGAGGCAGACATGTGATGCCATCAGCCGCGGACGCACGCCCAAGCACGATGTCCAGAGGCGTGGTTTCGTCGGCGTCGTGGGCGGAGCTGGTGGGCGTGGTCTTGGTGGCCCTCCTGCTCGCCCGCCAGACGCACTCGGATGGCCACGTCGTAGGTGAGGCTAAGCTCGGCGCGCTTCCCCTCGGGTTTCTGGTTTTCTTTTGTTTTTTTTTCTGTTTTTTCCTATTCGTTCTCTATTTTTCTTCTTCTTCTTTCTTTCCCTCCGCCCCATTATTTATATTTTTCTTACTTCCTCGTCGTAGGTGAGGCTAAGCTTGGCTCGCTTCCCCTCGGGTTTTCTCTTTTTCTTTTGTTTTTTTCTGTTTTTTTCTTTTCGTTCTCTTTTTTTCTTTTTTTCTTTTCGTTCTCTTTTTTTTCTTTTTTTTTCTTTATTTAATTTCTTACTTCCTCGTAGGTGAGGCTAAGCTTGGCTCGCTTCCCCTCGTCCTCTGTGGCGATTTTTTTCTATTTTTCTATTGTTCTTTTTTCCTATTTTTTGTTTCGTTTTCTTGTTTCTCTTCCTCTTCTTTACTTTCCTTGTTACTTTCTTTTTTTCTTTCGTCTTGTACGTGTTTGGTTCTTCCTCTATTTCAGTCTTTTCTTTTTTTTTTGTCTTTTTTTAGATTTCGTTTTTTTGTTTTTTTGGTTTTCTTGTTTTGTCTTTCTTTTTTTTTTCTTCTTTATTTCTGGTCTTCTGTCCGTCTTTGTTTCGGTCTTTGTGTTTTCTATTTCCATCGTTCTTCGTGCCCGTCCTTCATTCTTTTCGCCGTTTGCTTTTTCGCATTTTTTCATCTCTGTTTTTGTTTAACTTTCTTTCTCATTCTCTCTCTCTCTGGCTACCCATCCACTCTTCCTCCTCCTTCCTTCCTTTTCCTGTTCCTCCGTTTCATTCTCCATCTCCTCTTCTTCCCCCTTTTCCTCCTCCCTCCTTCCTCCCTTC
>NC_061844.1:3647233-3659733 GCF_019202785.1 Penaeus chinensis | reverse complement strand
CTTAGCATATCTTGAGCAAAATAACATGTTTAGGACAGCATTACTTTGCCTTTGTAACCCAGACCATCTGGTAATATGATCTGCGTGCATCCTTATGTTCTCTGCATTGCAGCTATGCATGGTTGAGACAGAAATATATATATATATATATATACATATATATATATATATAGCTATAGATATAGATATATATAGTTATATAAGTATATATATATATATATATATATATATATATATATATATATTTCCTGTTTTTACCTCTGATGTTCTTCCATTTGTGCATATTAATCTTCATTATGTGTATGCTTTCCAGGAAAAAAAAAAAAAATTGGGCTAGATATATTAAACCTTTGGCACTTGTTAGCCATTTTAACAGCATCACTTTGTAAGAATGTTACACATCATGTAAGAGATCAAAGATTGTTGTTATAAAGATAGAAGCTTTTATTAGAGTGACATTAGATCTTAGAAGCCCAAAAGTTTCATTGGCAGTGAGCTTAGAATTCATAATTTCTAGTTTTCTTGTTTCTAGTTTTTATTGCAACTGTTATGTTGTATCTTTTAGACTTAAGTATTGTAATCAGTTTATGTTTATATACTTATATAAATTAAGAAATGTATATTTTATGAAGACCACACAAAACTTAAGAAATTACATGTGGAAAGGAAATATTGATAAAAGTTCCCCAAACTAGTATGTCAATTTATTGTTATTTTATTTCATAAATACACTTATACATGTGTGTCTGTATGTGTCATTTTGCCCTTCAGGGATGTTGTCATTCTTCGACTACCTTTTCTCTCCTCTCTCCTTCAGGCAGCAAGAGAACCGCATGATGGGCCTCGTCCACCGCTGTCACCCAAAGAAGCTCCAGCCCACGATCATTGACCTAGACCAAAAACTCCCATCCCTCAAAGACCTTCAGATATCGTATATAAAGTTGCGAGAGCTACACACCCCAGGTCAGGTTTTTTATCGTTTGTTGTTGGTTTTTTTTTTTTTTTTTTTTTGTCTGTTTGCATGTTGGTTTGGTGGATTACGCTTAATGCTACCAACGGATTAGGATTAACGTTGTGTGTGGGTTAGCCAAGGATTAGATTCTTATGTTTTAGGAGCATTTAGGATGTGATTCAAGTATTCATTGTTGGTGCAGGCCATCATGGAAAATTAGGCTGATGGAAAATTTCCTTCATAAATTTTGTGGCACTTTTGTGTGTTTCAAAGTGATTTTTTTTGAGTGTTGGAAAAGGTCTGCGATGTTGGAGGCCTGTGCAGTTTATTACTGGGTGTTTACTAGCCTTTACATATGATTTTTATATTTTCTTATGGATCATCAAGAACAAATTTCTTTGTAAAATCACAAAAGTAAATGATAAAATTGCAAAGTTAGTTTCTTTTAAGTGTTATTTAAATCCCCTTGTTAAACCAAATGAGCTGTGTCTGTCATGTAAAAGCAGATTGTAGCATACACATTAACTTTTGTTCTTCTTTTTCATAGATGATCCTACACAATTTTGGGAGCAGGACCGCCACTATTTCAGCCGCTGGGAGTCCTCACGGTGGCTCTCCTATGTAAGCAAGTGCCTAGAAGTGGCCCAGAATGCTGCCTCTGCAATTGCACACCACAACAGCTCTGTCATTCTGCAAGGTAATTTGTGCATGCAATACCTGCCTTCCATTGAACCAACAGAGTACTGCAGGGTGTCTTGCAAGTTGTTGTTAGTTGAATAGCATAGGGATTATATAATGCAACACAAAGACCCAAAAGATCAAGTTGGCTAATAAAGGTAACTTGTTTGCCTTAACCCAATGGCGTCGGGTATAGAAAATTAAAAAAAACTCTACGCTCTGGCGAATGGTGGCAGCGCGCCGACTCTGAGTGCGTGAATTCGGTACATCAAGCCGAATCATTGCTTCGGGGCGTTTTGGCGCGGCGCCGCTGCGGACAGCCGCACGCCTCAAATCGGGCGTATTGTTATGACGGCGATAGCCGTGACCCGTCGCCATTGGGTTAATGACTACCACTCATTGTATTATCTTGGCAGTGGTAAGGAGTAACAAAATAAGAACAGTATATATGACAATTTGTCTCTTTAGATTTGTTTGTGTGTGTGGAGATCCTTGTCTAATTTCTTGATTCATTAGTTGAACATCCTCTTAGAGAAGGAGAGAGGAAGAGAGACATAAAAGGGGTGGATAGAATAAGGAAGAGAGGGAGAGAGAGAGAGAGATGAATGAGGTGGTGAACAGAATCAACATATACTATATTCTGAAATATTCCTCCCTAGCTATGAAAGACGTTTCAATCTTACAGAGAGCGAAGGTCGGGATATGAGTGCTGTCATCTCAAGCCTGGTACAGCTGTTGTTAGATCCTCAGGTGCGCACTTTGAGGGGTTTCCACAGCCTAATACAGAAGGAATGGGTTACTTTGGGGCATTCCTTTTGCTTGCGCCTCGGACATACAAGAAATCAGCCGGAAGAACAGGTACGCTTTAGCCAGTGGTTTGTGTGATTCATATAATGGGTCATTCAACTTGTACATTCTTTGTGTCTTTGGATATGTGGGTTATTTGTGGACTGGCTCTTAAATGTGTCTGTGTGTGTAGAGTAAGTTTTCCCCTAAGAACAAAAACAGTCTGGTGCAATAGAAGTTCCTGCAAAGTCATCCAACTTCATTTCTGTTGCAGAGTCCAGTGTGGTTGTTATTCCTTGACTGTGTTCATCAGTTGAGCCTGCAGCATCATGCCGCCCTTGAGTTTACATCAGAGTACTTGCTGGCGTTGTGGCATGCCTCCCACTGCTCACTACACTCAAGTTTCATGTTCAACTCAGTCAATGCCAAGTACTCAGCCACAGCTGTAAGTCAGATCTTTTTGTTATTATTATAATTACTATTATTATTATTTGTTTTTTTGGGGGGGAGGTACTTCCAATCAGAGGGAATCTTTTGAAAATATATTCTATAGAAGAATGTTTATAGTATAGCACAATGTAAGTTATATGTTTAGGTAATTTGTAAACAAATGAAGATGTTATGTTAGGAATGAGATGTAGTATTTGGGGGTCTATCATTGTATAGTATAATTTGGATTAGCTTCTTATAATACACAGCTTCATTGGGGAAAAAAAAAAAGCAAGGTGTAAGAAAGGCTTTTTTTCTACACTTCTAACACAACATCCATATGACGTGCCACAATGAGGACTTTCACCAGAAATGTAAATGGTAGGTCATAATTTTGGAATGTCTTTGAGCTTTAACCTTCTTGATGGTGGCAGTAAGAATTCCTTGTGGTAAAGGTGGGATGAAATTACTTGACTGGTCACTGAAGCAGTTCCTTGGAATATTCTCAAACACTGTCACATTCTAAGCTTTCAGGAACACATGGTGCTCCATCTTGTGTAATTGTGGTAGTGATGTACATGTGGAGAATGGTAAAAAAAATTCCTCATATAGCTGTTTTTAATGTTAGGTTGCATCTCTGCCTTCCTCTTTTTGGGATGCAAAAATCTTATAGTTCCCAGTTCTCTTATGAGTTTTTATGAGTAAGACCTTCAGTCCCACCCACCCACTTGATATCTATCATCAGAAAAGTGAAAATTGCAAGCAACAGAGCAGGAAAAAGGCAGTCTTATCATATGCACACTGTTCATTTATCACCTCAATGCTATAAGAAAACTCCTTTTCTTCCTCTGTTTGTTATTTATTATGCTCTCTGGATATTATAAAATGATATTTTTTGTAGTTGACGTAATTGCTGTCACTGTTTGTTTAGTGGTGTGCACTTTGGTTTCATTGTGGAATTGTGAGAAATAACTATGATTATATGAGTTACTCCTCATAAAAAAGTTGATAGTATTTGGACTCTGATTGTGTTTATAATTTTATAGCTTACAGTCAGTATAGCTTACAACAAATGATGGATTTTGGGAGTACCCTTCAGTGTTAGTTATGCATATTTATGTATCTGGAACAGTAACCCTACAAATACAATGAATGAATATTTAAGTTTTCAAGAATTTAAAAGCAGATTCAAACTTCTAAACACTTAACCTCTTGGATCTGGGTGATGTGACAAATTAATATTGTCATGAAAAAATCTGGCTGTAGGCAAACCTGCTGTCATAGGCATTTCAACTGAAGGCCATGGTGTCAGGAAAGACATTATTCCTATTGATGTACAATGAGGAATGTTATGTCCGTGAGCCGTGACTGGAAGAGCACTGGCTCCATGTTACATATTTTTATTTTTATTGCACTGAGTAGTTGACTACCTAGAGAGATATGGACTCAAATAATAGTGCAAATTAAATGGCATATATTGAGATTTGAAAATGGCCAAAATGCTAAAAACGCTTATGCGTTAAAAGAGGAATTAACATTGCTACTAGGAGGCATAGAGTCTTGTCACAGCTCACATGTGCTCATGTGCACCCTGCCTACAAGCCACCACACAGGAGAGCGACCTGCTCATGTAAGCCTAATGCCTGGATTTTCGGTCATGTGATTGTTGTGTTGCAGCTGGATCCAAGGGGTTAACCCAATGGCGCCGGGTATAGCAAATTAAAAAAAACTCTACGCTCTGGTGAACGGCGGCAGCGCGCCGACTCTGAGCGCGTGATATCGGTCCCTCAAGCCGAATCATTGCCTCGGGGCGTTTTGGCGCGGCGCCGCTGCGGACAGCCGCATGCCGCACATCGTGCGTATTGTTATGACGGCGATAGCCGTGACCCGTCGCCATTGGGTTAAGGGTGATTGTTGAAAAAGTTGATCATATGGTGACATCTATATGATTTCTGTTTCCCATTTTCTGATTCTGTCAGTCTGGCATGTGCTGAATTGGTCTTGGGTGTCCGGGGTGCCGCCCTCCCATCCTGAACTGGAGTACCAGCTTAGAAGTGTTGTTATATATGTTTATTGATTTTTCTGCTATAATCATTTATTACTTTATGGAGGTGTTGAGCAGAAGCAAAAATTCAATTGGGTTAATAAGAGCACTTGGTGATGTTACTAATAATATATTATTTTTTAGTAGTCATTCTTTGTAGTATAATCTCTGCTTTGCATTTTTCTTTCTCATATCTGCTAGATGATTTAGACATATTCACATATATTCTAAAGGTTTTAATAGGGGTAACCAAGTAATGATTGTAAATTTCACATTTTCTCAATAGGTATTACAACGTGAAAATCCTCAGCAACCAGTGTACCTCAGACCTGTTTGGTCTTGGTGGGCGGAGGACCATGACTGGCTGGGTGGCGAGCAGAACGGATCCTCAGAAAGCGTAAAGGGGAGGAGATCGGCAGCACGTGACCTCTTCCTTAACGTGCATTACATTCAGAATTTAATGGAGTCCCTGGCGGTGAGTGGGGCTCTAGGGCGTCTGAGAGACCCCGTTTCGAGTGCGCATCACACGTGGCACCGCATACAGTACTTGTTAGGAGATAGTGGGCCCTTGCCATACGACCCAAACGCTCCTGTGGGGCCTTTGCAAATCGATGCAAGCTTGAGAGTTGATGTGGCCCTTAGTAGTCTAAAACCATGGCATGAATGCTTCAGTGGATGGATATCTGAGCCATCCGTCACCATAAATGAAATAGACTCGCTCTCCAGACAGTCCACCACAACTGTGCAGCACTGGGAGCATGTGCGGCAAATCTACTACACCATCAAGAGCCACCTGTCAGAGACCCTAACTAACGGTGTTGCTGAATAGACCATTCTGTTGGAATTTGATTTTTTGCCAGTGAATATATTGCTTTATGAAAATGTAATTGATATATTATCATATATAATTTAAGATAACTGATGTATAGTTTGTTAGAGCTTAGAGATTATCATTAACAATTTTTGCTGCAAAGTATTAATGGAAAGATATTTTACAGAAACTTTGAGAGATTCCATTAGAGCAGAAAACCTCTCTATCTGTCCATAATGGCACAACAAGTGCTTCCTCATTTTTATAGACAAAGACAGCAAACGGATATCAGTTAATGGGCACATTAAGGAATGTATGTTAGTACGCTTCTGTTTTGGCTTGCATTGCATTGCTTGAATAGCATTGCCTGCAGTTGTTTAAGGATAAATGGATCATTTGAATATTTGGGGTTTAATTATGGTGTTAGGCTGTTTGATCTCATTTTTCAAATGTGTAAATATTAATTTATGTTTAACATTATTATCGAAAGCAGTAAGTATATTACTGTGATTGTATGTTATCGTTATTGCTTTTATAGTCACAAATATGTAGTCAGTCATAAGTTCCTCCTCCGATTTGTGATTTAAGCGACTCCTCGTTTTGAAGGTTCAGGTGATATGATTTGTTGGAAGTTCAGTTGCATGTTTGTCTTTAATCTGTGTAGCCATATGAAGAGGAAAAAAAGTGCTGCATAGTGTTTAATTTCGTGTGGAAAAATGTTTTGCCTTGCAGTACACAAAGCAGATGGCAAGCTCATGACCCAGGTCTCTTGAGCAATGCCAGTTGATAATGAAGTCTTCCCTCTGTCACAGCCCAGTTACTTGTACATTATAGAGAATGATGGTCAGTAACAGCACGTCTTCTTCCTCCTAGCCATATAAGAATGATGTCTCCGTATGTGCAAGAGAGACCAAGGGTTATGTGTCACATCAGTTTATTTATAGAAGAACGAAAAAGGATAAGGTTAGATTGGCAGGCTGTCGTCAAAGAATCTAAGGTTTTGTAGGTGTGTATCTGATCACTTAGTTCTATATTAAAACAAAATGTACTATGTTGTTATAAACACGCAAGATCCAGCACATGGACACAATAGAGAGCCACACATATATATGAAAAATGTTTAATATAGATCACACACACACACACACACACACACACACACACACACACACACACACACACACACACACACACACACACACACACACACACACAAAATTGTTTCCAGGGTTATGGTAAGGAGAAAACACAAGCTGCTGTACAGTTACATTGTTTTTCTTATAGAATAAGGGATATACCAGTGTCCAGTGGCAGAGGCAGTAAATCCTAAGAAATAGATGATTTGCACAGTCCACTTAACTTACATAGTATATGTTGTTTTTTGTACAGAGGTTAGTCATAAAGCGCTGAAGATATTTTAGTAGATTTTTATATATGTCCACATGACACAGGAGTATACGTCCATGCAAATCCACATACGCTCAAGCACATGCACACACACTCACATGCAGGGAAACAGAGACACGTGCACTTACAGATATATTCACGCCTTCATAAAGTTTATGTGTTTGTCAGTAGTGCAGTCACATTCTCCAGACCTACTTAAAAAAAAAAAAAAAAATGTTTTATGCTTGCAGCAATAATACTCTGCTTTACTTCAAAAGCCTACTTATCTTTCTGCAGGCAGTGCTGGACAGAAGGGATATGCAGTAATTAGGTTATACTTACACGCACGCACACGCACACGCACACGCACACGCACACGCACACGCACACGCACACACACACGCACATGCACATGCACATGCACATGCACATGCACAGACACAGACACAGACACAGACACAGACACAGACACAGACACAGACACAGACACACACACACACACACACACACACACACACACACACACACACACACACACACACACACACACACACACACACACACACACACACACACACACACACACACACACACACACACACACACACACACACACACATGTGTGTATATATATATATATATATATATATATATATATATATGTATATATATATATTTGTGTGTGTGTGTTTTTTTAAATATAATGTGGAAATGTATATATAAAATATTGCCTACACATATTTCTATTTATATATTTATAAAAATCTTCAGTGTTTGACAATCAACTGGCTGTGATAGAAAAAGTGGTTAGGATATACAGTTCGATAATTATTGTAGCCTATTTCTGCTACATAGCTATCCTCCCTATATGATTGAACATATACGTTAGAAATTTATCATGGTTTATATAAGAATGTTGTTATGAGATTACTTCATATACATTTTTTTTTTTTACTGTTGTGTATTTAGTCTGGCCTGTAAACTGGACAGGGTTTTCAAGAGTATGAAAGAGAGTATAGAGAAAGTATTATGATATATTTCTTTATCTAATTGATAAAACAATAGTGCCTTTGTTAGCTTGTTTCTCTTTCCTTCATCAACTATTCGTAACTAACGTTTCTCTCTCAATGTCCATGAAGTCTGCACCTTCAGGCCTTTTTGATCCTTCTCTCCATTAATGTTGTGTGAATGTCTCTCTTTTTGTCTTATCTTTTTCCATAATATTTCTTGTTTCGGCATGTCTTCCAAATTATTTTCACTGTTTTTAGGCAGTTAGATTAATGTCTTACTGTTTAGATTGTAGGGTAAAGAAGTGAAGTGAAGATTTATTTTCCTGGAGAGGACTTATTGAAGATCACTTGTGGAATCTCTGTAAAAGCTTTTGCATGTTGGCCTCGTTGCTGATCCCCTTTGCAGATCCAGAGGTATGTCCATGAAAAAAAAAAACTAGTCGGCTCCTCTTCCATTTGATTACATACATGCACATGCACTTGCAGAGATACATGTGTGTATGTACTCACAACTATAACCACGATCCTCCTCCTACTCGCATCCATTCCCATACTCACATCCATACCTTCGTTTTTCCTCATGCCCATACCCACATCCATACCTTCGTTTTTCCTCATGCCCATACCCATACCGAATCCTCACCCCCTATTCCTCCTACTCGCATCCATTCCCATACTCACATCCATACCTTCGTTTTTCCTCATGCCCATACCCACATCCATACCTTCGTTTTTCCTCATGCCCATACCCATACCGAATCCTCACCCCCTATTCCCACAACTCCATACCCAAACCCAGCATATATGCAAGTCAACATCTGTACATGCAGACTGTGGTGAAGGGAAGGAAAGCAAGTTACCATTACAGCACAGCCACTTTGTCCAGGGCCTGAAGCTGCTGAGGCAAAGGCATTTTTAGATATCACATAAGGAGGGTTCGCATTCCTTAGATTTGGTGCCTACTTATTGTTTTCTCCCGAGAGTCTCCATCAGTGACTGAGCTTTTGAGAAGAAAGTGATGAGCTTTATGTTTCTGTTGTAGATATTTAAGGAAGTGCTTCGAGATTCCCCCCCCCCCCCCCCCATTTCTGTGAATGGATTGCATGTATGTATGTATGTATGTATGTATGCATTTTCTCCCATCTGTTTATATTGATTTTCAATATAGGATATACATTTTCCATATATTATTGACTAGGGAAAAATATCTAGTTTTTTTTATTCCAATGTTAAAGTGATTTGAAATTCAAATGGCAGATGGGGAAAGAGCATGGAAAATACATTTACACCAAAGATTGTAAGAGTAATAGTTGAAGACGTTATGTTCTCTGCTCTACCTACTTGTTTATGTGCCTAGCAAACACTTGTACCTGGCCATGTAATACAAACCTCTGAAGCTCTTTCAACAGATTTTGTACGAATTAGATTTGTTTAGAGGTAGTATTTTCATATGCATCCAGATAATCTTTCATCCAAAATGATTCTGATGCTATGGACGTCCTCCACCCAAACAATAAGAAACCTTGTGTTACAGAGCAATAATTGTTACAGTGTGACATGGATCATGAGCAGGTGAGTTATAGTCTGTGGGTTATTAAGTGTAGGGTTATCAGATAGTGAAAATTAGGTGGGTATTCTGCAGTTGATTTAGAACTCATTTATAAGCAGCAGTGGGTTCAATAGTCTGTCTTCAACACCAGATCATCCTTTTTTTTTTTCTTTGTAATAAGAGACTTCATGGAGGCTAATTTAAACACTAAACTTGGGAACTAGGTATATATATTTATTGTTGATTTGTGGTCATGAAGTTGTAAAACAACTGGTGGGTGTAAAGAAATGAAGATCATGTAATGGTACTACCAAGTTTGGTCTGGCATAGTCAATGAGTGAAACATAGTTAATAATAGTCTAATTATGATTATGATTCCTTCATAGAAATGTCTAGTCCACCTCTACAAGTGATGAAGTGAAGGAGGAAAGTTGAATTTGAAATTGTGTTTTCGAAATTGAAAGAAGCCTGTACATATAATACAAGCTTAGTTTTTCAAGACACCCATTTGTTGGTGTGGGAGTTATTGTGCATAATAATATGAAAGAGTTCAGACATTTTCAGAAATGTATTCCTGTTCTATTTTATTTTCTTAATCAGAATGGCAGAGATGGAGACCAGAAATCTAGAATAACAATGACGTATCATCACACAAGTTCCACGTATAGATATATGTATTTATTTATAATAAACTTGCATTTGTACATGCATAAACATTTGTATACACACACTGAAAAACGTGTAGACATAAGCTCCCACCTCACACACACAAATGCAAATAAATGAACTTTGTACTCTGAGACATTGATTTGGTATAAAATAGGTCCTTATTTTACACACCCTCAAAAGGTGAAAAGTGTGTTGGATGTTAGTACATTTTATATGTATGATGTATAAAGCAAAAAACATAAAACACCAAATCTTTTCAGCTCTTCTTTAAGATTATTGTTATTCTTCAAGGATTATTTTATCAGTTTTCTCACTTATTTAATATTTTCCCATTCAGATGAAGACTCTCTTGGGTCCACATTCACACATGATGTGATAGCCATGTAAGAATAAGACTAGTTACATATGTTTAAAGTATTGTGGGAATGTGATACATGAGAATTAGCAAATAACATTTTTGAAAATATCAGAGTTATTTACTGCCTCTTGTGGCAAGTTACATTTTCTTTTTGGTATTACCCTGCATGATTTTAGCATAACAAGTATTTACTTTTATTATTCTATCAGTCATATGCTTCATTAGGTAACAAGTAAATAATATAAATATTTTACTTGGAAACTGCTCACAATACAAACTAATGGTCTTTACATCGTGATATTCTCTTCTTTTGATGGTCCTTTAAAAATGTTTAGAATTCTTTCAAAAGACCTCCTTGCACTAAAACTTTGTTGTTGATTTTCTCTGTATGCTGAATAGTATGCCTGGTAGTATTCTCCAATGTTGAAACGAAGTTATGTAGTCATTGTAACAATATTCCATCCAGACAAGAAATGAAAGTTGATAGACAGAATACAAAGCAAGACAAGATGTAATGATTTGATTAACCCATCTTTAAATGTTTCTTCATGTTGGCCACCTGTTTATTGGTGTCTGAATTTTTTTTTTTTTTTCTTTTTCTTTTTTTTTTGTTATGAATCTTTATCTTGTACTCAATCTAATGATCATTGCATTCCTGGGGGCAGTATAGAGTAATTGCCAGAGGGATTCAAGTGTTGCCTGTGATGTGGTGACATCACTCACATGAAGGTTGTATTTTATTGACAAATATACTTTTTAGCATGTTTTAAACGCGTAGTATAAACTTGCAGTATAGCTGAATATAAGCTACGTATGGTAGCTGCTTGGTTTGATAATTGGTTTTGTAATAAACCTGTCTATATAAAGAAATAAAAGGTTAAATATATTTTACTGCTTTGTTTCCTTATTTGCAATTATTCCTTTTTAATGCCTTAGGGTGTAATGTGGGTCCTGATTGATGCCACTGTTCTAAGGACTCTCAGAACAAAAACTTTCAGTAGCCATAGATTATGAGTTAGCAAGTATATGTGCTGTAGCTTTGAAGTTCTGAGAGGGAACATATGGATTTAGAGCTACTAAAGGAATATTTGGAAAATAACAAAGGCAGATTTTGAAGTGGATAAATATATTTCCATAAAATGCTGGTCATTACTTCACTATATTAGTGTTTGTATCTTTCATATTAGCCTTTCCACACAGTGTATATATTCAGCAATATCAGTGTCTTTCCATTGGTTATCAGTAGAGGACATGAGTATATGATTATTTTACTTGCCTCTTCAGTTATCAGTGTTTGTGATAAAGTATTAATTATAAATGATAGCAGAACATAGATTTGCAAGCTACCAGTACTACAGATTAAGATATAGAGCAATGAAAAGAGATACTTGCAGATATCTTTATTCAACTAGAGTGGAGACACATATTCAGTGACAAAACAATTGCACATTGGAAATCTCCATTACCATAGGAACAAGTCTAAAACACCGGGATTATTTTTTATGCATCATGTTTTCGAAGTACAAGTGTTTGGGTATGTTTAGCACTTGAACATTATTTTGGTGCATGTCAGTAAGGACACCACTGAAACTGCTTTTCTAAGACAGGATAAAATGAATATGTTGAGAATGGGGTAAACTAGGGTAAGAATTTCTCTAAGGATAGGGCTTCCTTTTGTGGGATTTTTTTTAAGATGAAAGACAATCACATAGAAAACCACATAAATTTAAGGGACTGGTTACGATGTTATTATCGTAACCATGAAATTTTGAAAAGTAATGGATTACATTGTAAACAAAAGGGTCAGTATTGCACATCTCTTCAGTGG
>NC_061844.1:3629733-3632233 GCF_019202785.1 Penaeus chinensis | reverse complement strand
TACTCCTCCCTACCCCTCCCTACCCCTCTTTCTTCCCTTCCCCCCCACAGGTCTACCCCGTCCCTCCCTCCCTGCCTATTTACCCCAATTGTCTAGGTCCCCCTCCCTCCCTCCCTCCCTCCCTCCCTCCCTCCCTCCCTCCCTCCCTCCCTCCCTCCCTCCCTCCTTACCTACTTACCCCAACCCTCGTACTTCCCTCCCCTTCCCTCTCTGCCTACTTACCCATCCTTCCCTTACTTCCCCTGAGGTCTCTTTCCCCTACCCATTCCTCCCTGCGAACCTCCCTGCTCACTTACCTAAGCCCCCCTCCCCCACGTTCCTCCTCCTCCCTCTCTCCTCCTTCCCTAGGCTTCTCCCTATATCCCCCTTCCCCTCCCCCTCCCCCTCCCCTTCCACCAGGTTCCGAGGCCTAGGTCTTTATCTCCCCCCCCCCAGGTTGCTCTCTCCCCCTCCCCCTCCCCCTCCCCCCCTCTATCCCACGTCTCTCTCTCTCTCTCTCTCTCTCTCTCTCTCTCTCTCTCTCTCTCTCTCTCTCTCTCTCTCTCTCTCTCTCTCTCTCTCTCTCTCTCTCCTCTCTCTCTCTCCTTCTCCCTCTCTCTCTCTCCTTCTCCCTCTCCCTCCTTCCCTCTCCCTCTCCCTCTCCCTTTCCCTCCTTCCCTCTCCCTCCTTCCCTCTCTCTCTCCTTCCCTCTCTCCCTCTCTCCCTCTCTCTCCCACGTCTCTCATTCTCCCTTTCTCCCCCACGTCTCCCCATCTCCCCCATCCCTCTCCCCCCACGTCTCCCCATCTCCCCTATCCCTCTCCCCCCCCCCCCATGCCACCCTCTCTCTCTCCCCCCCGAGAAATCAATATTGCAGGTACATGGAAGTATGCCCGAGACTTACCTGTACTCCGCGGTCATGGGTTTTCCGTGCAGTAGTTTCTCATATAATACGGTCCTTGTGAACTGTCTTTTCCTCGTGCTATACTGGCGTGGTTGACTGTGTGTGTCATGGGCCGGAGTCTCTGCTTTAAAGACTAGAGCATATGAAGTGTTTTTCTTTTTTTCCTGTCTTTTTTTTGTTTCGTTTCTCTTAAAGGGACCATTTGGCTTGCACTCTTGCTGTACTGGCTTACCTGTCTTTCTGCCTGTCACTTTACGGTTATGTTGGGTGTATGTGGATGTATGTGGATTAAGTGGATGTTGGGTTTTATGTGGTTTTGTGTTTTGTCTTGGTATGTCTGTCTAGGGTGGTCTCCATGCGCATGCAAAGGCAAATGTACATGCACACACACATACACATACGCAAACGCGCGCGCACACACACACACACACACACACACACACACACACACACACACTCACACACACACACACACACACACACACACACACACACACACACACACACACACACACACACACACACCTTCAACACACAGACACACACACACACACACACACACACACACACACACACACACACACACCTTCAACACACACACACACACACACACACACACACACACACACACACACACACACACACACACACACACACACACACACACACACACACACACACCTCAACACACACACACACACACACACACACACACACACACACACACACACACACACACACACACACACACACACACACACACACACACACACACACACACACACACACACACATATTCAACACAATCACACCCACACACACACACCTTCAACACACAGAGACACACATACATACATATACACAAACACAATAACATATACACAAATATGAAAAAGGAAAAACAGCCACAACAAGAAAGGAAAGTATTTAATGAATAGCGTCGGGCGGAGGAGGAGGCCGAGAGGAAGTCTTCAAAAGTCGTAAAATAATGAAGTATTCCTTACTCCCTCTAACCACTCGTGAAATTAAATAAATATTCCTCTTTTTCTCCTTCTTCTTCTTCTTTTTCTTCTTCTTCTTCTTCTTCTTCTTCTTCTTCTTCTTCTTCTTCTTCTTCTTCTTCTTCTTCTTCTTCTCCTCCTCCTCCTCCTCCTCCTCCTCTTCCTCTCTTCCTTCTTCATTCTTATTATCTTCTTTGTTTCTTCTTCTTCTTTTTCTTCTCCTACTTCTACTTCTACTTCTTCTTCTTCTTCTTCTTCTTCTTCTTCTTCTTCTTCTTCTTCTTCTTCTTCTTCTTCTTCTTCTTCTTCTTCTTCATCTTCATCTTCATCTTCATCTTCATCTTCATCATCATCATCATCATCATCATCATCATCATCATCATCATCATCATCTTCCTCCTCCTCATACTCACATTCCTCCTCCTCTTCCTTCTCGTTTTCCTTCTCCTCATTTTCCTCCTCCTCATTTTTTTCCTCATTCTAATTTCCTCCCCCTCTCCCCTTTCTCCTCCTTTTCCTCTTCCTCCTCCTTCTCCCCTTCCTCCTCCTCCCCTTCCTCCTCCTTCTCTTCTTCCTCATCTTTCTCCTCTTCCTCTTCCTCCTCCTTCTCCTCTTC
>NC_061844.1:3622233-3624733 GCF_019202785.1 Penaeus chinensis | reverse complement strand
TATTTACCTACCTGCCTACCTAGCTATCTACCTATCTATTCATCTACCAATCTATGTATCTATCTATCTATCTATCTATCTATCTATCTTTCTCTCCTCCTCTCTTCTCCCCTCCCCTTCCCTCCTCTCACCCTCCCCTTCCCAAAATCTCTCCGCCTCCCTATCCCTCCCCTTCCCTACTTCCCCCCCTCCCCTCCCCTGCCTTCCCCCCCCTCCCCATCCCTACCTCCCCCCTCCCCTTCCCAACCTCCCCCCTCCCCTTCCCAACCTCCCCCCTCCCCTTCCCTACCTCCCCCCTCCCCTTCCCTACCTCTCCCCCTCCCCTTCCCTACCTCTCTCCGCCTCCCTATCCTTCCCCTTCCCTAGCTCCCTCCTATTCCCCTTCCCTACCTCCCCCCCTTTCCCCTCCCTACCCCACACTCCCCTTCCCTACCTCCCCCCCTTCCCCCTCCCTACCTCACCCCCTCCCCCTCCCTACCTCACCCCCTTCCCTTCCCTACCTCTCCCCCTCCCCCTCCCCTACCTCCCCCTTCCCCCTCCCTACCTCCCCCCTCCCCTTCCCTACCTCTCCCCCTCCTCCTCCTCTTCTCACGCCCTCTCCCCCCAGCTTAATCCCCCCCCCCTTCTTAAACTCTAAGAAGTGGGTTGGACTCTTGTCAATACCTCTGCAAGTGAGACTTCTTGCAGGGTTTCGTCTTTGCAACTTAGGTCGTTGCGTGCATTGCATCTGTTCTTGAGGTTGCTATTATTTTTTTTATTGTTGGTGTTATAGTTATTATTTTATTATTATTATTATTATTATTATTATTATTATTATTATTATTATTATTATTATTATCATTATCATTATTTTTATTTTTATTATTATTAATATTGTTGTTATTATTATTATCATTATCATTACTCTTGTTCATCATCATCATCACCATCATTAGCATAAATAATTATTTGTGATTCAGTGACTTCCCTGCCATTTTGTGTGCAGTGATTGTATTCGTGTATATAATAATGATGGTGATGATGATGATGATGATGATAATGATGATAATAATAATGATGATTATGATGATGATGATGATAATGATGATGATAATAATAATAATAATGATGATGATGATGATGATGATGATGATGATAATGATAATGATAATGATAATGATAATGATAATGATAATGATAATGATGATGATGAAGATGATGATGATGATGATGATGATGATGATGATGATAATAACGATAATAATATGGGTAATATTAATAATAATGATAATAATGATAATAATAATAATAATAGTAATAATAATGATGATGATCATAAAAATGATGATAATAATAATGATGATTATAATGATGTTGATGATAATAACAATAACAATAATAATAATAATAACAATAATAATAATAATAATAATAATAATAATAATAATGATAATAATAATAATAATAATAATAATAATAATAATAATAATAATAATAATGATAATAATAATAATGATAATAATAATGATAATAATAATGATAATAATGATAACAATTATAATAACAATAATGATAATAACAATAATAATAATAATAATAATAATAATAATAATAATAATAATAATAGTAGTAGTAGTAGTAGTAGTAGTAGTAGTAGTAGTAATAATAATAATAATAATAATAATAATAAAAATAATATTAACAATAATAATATCAACAGTAATAATGATGATACTACTACAACTACCACTACCATTAAAACAAAAAAACATCAACAATACGAATAATAACAATAACAATAACACCACCACCACCACCAACAGTCCTCACAAGGTCACGAGCCACCAGGCACTCCGGCATACGAGGCTATAGAGGTCAAAGGTCGCGAGGAAAGGGTCACTCTGCTGCTCTCTTATCACTCGATGGCTGATAAGGCGGATGAGACTGGGAGGGAAGGGGATTTTAGACGTACGTTATGGGGCTTTTTGATATGATTTTTATTACTATTGGTATTGGTATTATTATTATTATATTTTTTTGGGATTGTTATTATTGTTATCATTTTTGGGATTGTTATTATTATTATTATATTTTTTGGGATTGTTGTTATTATTATTATTATTATTATTATCACTATTGTTATTGTCATTATTATCATTATCATTGTTGCTATTGTTATTAATATTATTTGTTATTATTATTATCATTAGTAATAGTGTTGTTGTTGTTGTTGTTGTTGTTGTTATTATTATTATTATTATTATTATTATTATTATTATCGTTATTGTTATTTTTGTTATTATCATTATTGTTGTTATCATTATTATTATTATTATCATTATCATTATTATCATCGTTATTGTTATTGTTATTATTATTATCATTGTTGTTGTTACTGTCATCATTATTTCTATTATTATTATTATCATTATCATTATTAATATTATCTATTATTATCATTATCTGTTATTGTTATTATCTATTATTAGTATTATCTATTATTATTATTATCATTATTATC
>NC_061844.1:3602233-3607233 GCF_019202785.1 Penaeus chinensis | reverse complement strand
ATTTGGGCCATTTTTCCTTTCTTTTATCTTCCCCATTAATGTGTTAAGCTGTATGTGCAGTTACGCTCGCGCTGGTTTTGTTAGGTTAAAGTGCTAATTGGCAGCAATGGTACGCTTGTTTAATTTTTCTCGTGATTAGAGAGTATTGTTTCAATTACAACGAATTTAGCGCGTTCATGATTTTACTATTTTCATGAACATCATTTCACTTTTCTTTCTCACTACCCATTTCCCGTCTTGACCTGACCTCCGAAGTGAAACATTTCAGTCACATCTGCTTGGGACAGCTGTGTGACGTGACCCCACTTTCACTCTGAGTGGTTGACACGTGAAATGAATGTGAGAACCGCTGGCATTTCCTGTATATTGTTTTCGAGATTGTTACATTATAGGATAACGCGTAGCATCCGTTGCATGTTCATTGGTGACACGTTCTATCGGCGCTAGAGCGGAGCTTGTAACGCGACTTACTTACATTTTTATATAGCGCCAGGGATCTTCCCCTTATCATAGTGTCAGAATGCCTGATTACTTGGGGTTGCGTATATGCCTAAAGATCCGCGCTCCGACACGTTCGTTCGGAAACTTTTTGAGCCGGTGTGACCCGCGGTTACGTCCGTTAATTAATGTAGGACTAGGGTTTAAGCTAGAATTGAGATTCTCTTATTAATCACATCCCGCTCACTCCCTTGACGTCGCTGCCATGTTTGGGTAAATCCCATCGAGTTGTGATTCATGATAAATAGCCGTAGAGCATTCATTGCATGAGCGCCCATCACAGACTCGCAGATAGAGTGGGTTATTAATATTTTCCCAGCTCATTTCGCTTCATAACGTACGGCAAATTAGGGTACAGAGACCCCCCGTCAATTGAAGTCTGTATGCGCAGCTTGACATGTTACCTCGGCAGAATTTTTTTCCCCCGAGAAGATTCGTTCGCGAATTGTTTCACGTCACCATTCATTAGTGCGTCATTCTGTCGCATATCATTAAATGTTAAATTCAATGTAGTATTTGAAATAATTTGGTATTACTTCTATAGCTAGTTTATTGCATTTGTGTAAAATGTTTGGCACCTATGTCCGGTCTGTGTGAGGTCACTTTCACTCTCATTCTTCTCTGCGTTACGACAATTGGTTCAAGTAATTCCTTGCAGATGCCTTTGTCATTTCCCTTATTTACCCTCCTGTCTATCAGAGTTTAAAAGTTTTTAAAAGTTTAGTTTTGATTCCATTTGTAACAATGGATATTCTTGGTGTGACATAGTGTCTGTTTCATTTTGCTTCTAAACTATCCCCTGTGTGCAAGGAATGGCCGGGGTTACTATCCACTGGCGGCGAGGGATTCGAACGCAGGTCAGCAAGATTGCTAGACGAGAACGCTACCGCTGCACCACACAGCAGTTCAAGCTATGTCTATGCGGACCGCTGTTACCGTCTCTCTCTCCTAATTTTTTCCTTAACTTTGTGAAAATAAAACACAAAATGAAAAAAAAAGAGAAGACGAAAATTACGAAAATTCAACAATAAAAACTGCAAATTATATAAATAATCGGCTAGTGGCGCTTAACATCCCCTCTCCTCTGTTGTCTTTCTTTTCTCTTACTATCTTGGCCCTTATGTGTATAATCTTGTTCACGATATCTGTCATAGTACCGAAGGAGGCCCTGCTGCAGAAACGGTCACCTTCGGGCGCTGTAAAAATCGTCTCTGGGAAATCGCCAGAAACCAAGAAAGACTAGGATAATTACGCCCGTCGATCCAGTGAAGGACCAGGAACTCGCCAGAGCAGGTACCAGTCGACCCATAATGCTGTGAACTTGCCTGGACGCCGCAGATCCACTCAACCTTTAGGAGCTCGAAGAGGACACTTCCTGCCGGACGCCCGTGATCCTGACGAGGACAACGAAGACGTCAGAAGGACCTGGATGAGATCTGCAGGAACGTGCATTGGGCGAGTAAGCCGCCGAGTTAGGCCTGGTCGAGGACTACGAGGACGAATCCGAAATCAAGGAGGACCTGTGCGAGACCTTCGAGGACGTGTGGATATCGAGGACGAACGGATTTACCAGGGACAAAGATGAAGACGATGACAGGGACGAGCAGCCACGAAGATGCATCAGGGACATTACACGCAAGAAAGAAGTGTTTACAAGTCAAGAACCAGCCAGGTTGGGTCACCCTGGAGGCAAATATCAGACGCCTTGAGGGCAAGGCGTGAGTAGGTGGCCGAGCAATATAATTATGTATAAATACCTTCCACGTGGCGTACAGAAGCACGTGTATGCATGGCTTCACCGCAGGCGCCCCAACGTGCCCCACGCCCCCACACCAGTACTTAAGGTTCAGGATGACCCAGGTCAGTCTCATTCCTTTCAGAGAGTCTTGCCTATCGCTGGGGGTCAGGCTGGCTGCGCCCACCCTCCGGGCAGCCCAGCACTAAGCCTTATCCAGACTTGTATCCGTGTTAATATCTGTGTTGCTTACGCTTCTCAATAAAAGAGGTTAAGCCAACCGTCCGTTTAACTACCCCTGCTAAACCATATGTCTAAGGCGTTAATATATACCCTTTACACACACACATAGAGATAAATAGACAGATGGCTATATATATACATATATATATATATAAACATATATATACACACATATAGATAGATAAATGGATATATATATATATATATATATATAAACATATATATATATACAAACATATATATATATATATATATATATATATATATATATATATGCTATATACACACACATATAGATGGAGAGATAGATAGATAGATATATATAGAAAGATAGATAGATAGATACATACATACATATATAAATAATATATATATATGTATATATATATATATATATATATATATATATATATATAATACACACACACACACACACACACACACACACACACACATATATATATATAGATAGATATAGATAGATAGATACATATATACATATATGATGTATATATATATAATATCTATCTATCTATCTATATATCTATCTATATATATATATATATATATATATATATATGCACACACACACACACACACACACACACATACACACAAGAGCGTGCACGCGTATGTAGATATATACATACATATATGCATACATATATATGCATACAAATTTATATATAATATATACATATATGTATATAAATGTACATTTATGTGTGTATATATATATATATATATATATATATATATATATATATATATATGTGTGTGTGTGTGTGTGTGTGTGTGTGTGTGTGTGTGTGTATGGAATACACACACACATATACATATATACATATATACATATACATATATATATATATATATATATATATATATATATGCACACACACACACACACACACACACACACACACACACACACACACACACACACACATATACATATATACATACATGACTGCCGCGATGGTCCAGTGGTTCGAGAACTGGACTCCGACCCTCATGGTCCCGAGTTCAATTCCCCGTCGCGGCAGTCGTAAAATTGCCTGCTCGAGCCCGAGAAAACGACATATCGCCTTGAGAAGTCAAACGCAGGCGTCGTAGGGGAAGTCGCCGCCGTGGCACACGGGTGAGCGCGCCGAATCGCTTTTGATTAGGAGGGGCATCCAATCAGGCAAGGGGGACACTGCCATATAGCCTCTCAATAGTAAATCGAGAGAGGCCTATGTACTGCAGTGGAAAGAATGGCTGTTGAAAAAAAATATACATACATATTTATTCACTTATTTATATATGTGTATATATATATTTATACACACACACACACACACACATATATATATATATACATATATATATGTGCGTGCGTGCATGTATGTATGTGTGTGTATGTGTTTTTGCGTGCGAGTGTGTGTATGAGTATGTGAATAAGCGAACGAGCGAGCGAGCGTGAGAGGGAGACAGAGAGAGAGAGAGAGAGCGACAGAGTGTATACATGCATGTCTAAACAGCATATACGGTAACACACCTATACATCTACATGCGTCCCCTTTCTTCACCTCTCTATCTCCACCGTTTCCTCCCTTCTCCCTCCTCGCCCCACCTCTCGTCGCCGAGAACTTTACAGTGAAGGGCCTCCCCCGTCATTACCTCGGGGCCCCTACTTGACGGCACTTAGGAGGCACACGATTCGGCGCCAGCACTTGTTGAGACGCCCTCCTCTCTTTCTTTCTCTCTCTCTTGATTTTTCTTGGTGTTTCTTTCATTCTCTCTTTCTCTTTCTATTTCTTTCTCTCTCTTTTTTATGTTTCTTTCTTCTCTTATATATATCTTTCTCTCTCTTTCTTTCTCCGTTTATTTTCTTCTACTCTCTCCCTCTCTTATTTTCCGCCTCTGTCTTTCTGTTTGCCATCCCTTGCTCTCTCCCTTCTCAATCTGTTTTTATTTCTTTCATGCCTCACTTCTCTCTCTTTCTCTTACTCTTTCAACATTATCTTCTCTCCTTTCGTTTTTCTCCTTTTCTTGCCCCTCTCCTCTCCCTGCACCACCTCTCCCCTCCCTTCCTTCATTCACGAATTTAATAGGAAATTAACACGTCTCTTAGTAACACCACTTTAACACGAATGAGCGAGCTAGCAACACTCTTGTTCAATAGCATTCTAAATCGATTAAAGAAATTTTCCGAGTCCTCAAACTAATAGGTTGGTAATTGCAATAATGAGTTTGTGATTTGCAACATCATGTCACCCTTTCTGTGATCGTGATTGGCGTTGATTGCGAGGATGAAAAATAGCGTTGTGAGTTCAAATGATTTGTTGCAGGTGGGGAGAAAATTAATCATCTCATTGTTAGGGATCGTTATTGTAAGGAATTATGTAAAGATTTATTGGTTTGGTGTATGGAGTATAAATATTAAAAAGTAAGAATATGTAAGGATGAATGTAACAGTAAATATTGATGAATAAGTGAACAGATGCGAAGACCGTAGATATGAATTATTTAACTGAATGGA
>NC_061844.1:3577233-3584733 GCF_019202785.1 Penaeus chinensis | reverse complement strand
TACACAAATGCAATAAACAAGCTATAGAAGTAATACAAAATTATTTCAAGTACTACATTGAATTTAATAATTTAATGATATGCGACCGAATGACGCACTAATGAATGATGACGTGAAACAATTCGCGACCGAATTTTCTCGGGAAAAAAAAAAAATTCTGCCGAGGTAACATGTTAAGCTGCGCATACAGACTTCAATTTACGGGGGGGGGGGGATCTTTACCCTAATTTGCCGTAATTTATGAAGCGAAATGAGCTGGGAAAATATTAATAACCCACTCTATCTGCGAGTCTGTGATGGGCGCTCATGCAATGCCCTACGGGTATTTATCATGAATCACAAATCGATGGGATTTACCCCAAACATGGCAGCGACGTCAAAGGAGTGAGCGGGTTGTGATTAATAAGCGAATCACGATTCTAGCTTAAGCCCTAGTCCTACATTATTCAAGGAACAGTGGGTCACACCGGCTCAAAAAGTTGCCGAACGAACTAACGTCGGAGCGCGGATCGTTAGGCATATACGCAACCCCAAGTAATCAGGCATTATGACACTATGATAAGGGGAAGATCCCTGGCGCTATATAAATGTAAATAATTCGCGTTGCAAGCTCCGCTCTGGCGCCGATAGAACGTGTCACCAATGAACATTGTAACGGATGCTACGCGTTATCCTATAATGTAACAATCTCGAAAACAATATACAGGAAATGCCAGCGGTTCTCACATTCATTTCACCGTGTCAATCACTCAGAGTGAAAGTGGGGTCAGGTCACACAGCTGTTCCAAGCAGATGTTACTGATAGGTTTCACTCGGAGGTCAGGTCAAGACGGGAAATGGGTAGTGAGAAAATGATATTGATATGTTGTTCATGAAAACAGTAAAATCATGAACGCGCTAAATTCGTTGCAATTGAAACAACATACTCTCTAATCACGAGAAACATTAAACAAATACGTAATAAATGAAAGACATTCCTATTGTTTGAACCCATACCGTGATCACACAGTAATGTGATATGAGGTCAGCAATGGAGAGCGTACCATTTGCTGTCAATGATCACTTTAACCTAACAAATCCAGCGTGAGCGTAACTGCACATACAGCTTAACACATTTAGGGGGAAGATAAAATAAAGGAAAAATGGCCCAAATATGTACTCACAACAGGTTCTGAAAACTTTTGCGTGTATGGGAGCGACTGGTCCGAACATAACCAGATTTCGGAGACTGTGAGTCCATTGTTGTGTGCCAAAAGGACACAACGAACCACCCTGCCACTAGAATGTAAAGGTTCTTAAGATGAACACCTTTAAACAGTGATAAACAGGAGTGATAGCCAACGTTAGCACAGCTCACAACACAGTGATTCGGACCGATCTACACGCGCGATACACGTCTTCAATTGGGGGCGGGGGGCTGGAGCCAGCCTGACCCGACAAGCGGTCGGCAGGAACTCTCTGAAGTACTGGTGGGTGGTGTGGGGCACGCCCTGTTAGAGCTTGCCACGTGGGAGCTATTTATACATACTTATATTGGAGCTAGCCACGTGGGAGCTATTTATACATACTTATATTGGAGCTAGCCACGTGGGAGCTATTTATACATACTTATATTGGAGCTAGCCACGTGGGAGCTATTTATACCTACTTATAGTATGTGTGTGTGTGTGTGTGTGTGTGTATATGTGTGTGTGTGTGTGTGTATATATGTGTGTGTGAATGTGTGTGTGTGTGTGTGTGTGTGTGTGTGTGTGTGTGTGTGTGTGTGTGTGCGCGTCAGGGGCATAAGAACCGTGGGGACAAGGGGGGGAATTGCCCCCCACACTTTGTTCAGAGAGGGGGCAAAGGCGGCATTTTGCCTTCCCCCCATTTTTTGACATCAGAAAAATCGAAGGACGTTTTTTTTTTTTTCACAGACCTGTTATGAAAAAGATACGTCAACTGATGACCAAGTGCTGGCAAGAAAGTACAACTGACGAAGGGATAACCGCATCAATAACTGTGAATTCAAAGTGGTTCAAAACCATCGCTGGGCAACACTGTGAAACGAGAGGAGTAATTCTTTGTCACCTTTGTCATTCATGTCATCGCAAGGGATCCCTTACAACAATCCATACTTTTGAGTCCACATTTACAACTACTTGCTTTAGCAACTGGAAAAAAAACAACAGAGAGGATGACAGAACTCGATCTGTCACAGGGAGTCACAAGTCACAGGCTGAAAACAGACACCTATAAATAAGCTCCTCGGGAACCAGCATAAATCTGACCAAGAAAACCGAAGGCATTCCTTCTTAGGCAGAGGCTTGCTATAAGAGGACACAGAAGCAGAGGGGAATCATTGGCAGCTAATGAAACTAAGATCCGGTGACGCTGATCCTAAGCACCTGTGGTAGACTTGGGTTCCAACTACACATCTCCTGAGATTATTGATGAACGCATAACTTTGATAGGACATCCTGTTTCACGTGATATTGTGAAGAAAATCCAAGAGAGTAATTTTATGCAGTCATTTGAGGCAGTGGACAGTTCTTCATATCGATTCGCTGGGATGACAACATGAAAACTCACATACACTTGGAATGGTCAATGTTCCCAGCGTAACCAATGAAACCCTATGGATTGTCCTAAAAGATGTAGTAGTCCGTCTTGTACTGCCATTAGAGCACTGCCGTGGACAAGGGTAGACGGAGCTGCAAATATGCAGGGAAGAATAAAAAGACTTGCAACCAGGATAATGAAGGAAAACCCTTTAGCACTGAAGATGAATGCAGCCTCTGATACACTATCAGTAAATCTCCAAGCTATAAAGATCTCAGTTCATGATGCTACCAAAGCTGTAGAGCTTGCCATAAAATACTCTGCTGATCTTCGGAGTGATAAGTTCAGTATCTTCTTCAGAGATGTTCAGAAGGCTGAAGGAGACATTGAGGAAATAGAAGAACCAAAGTTACCAAGAAAAATGAGATAGATACCCAACTTGATGATGGCAGTGTAGCAGCATACTTCCCATCAGATAATGAGAAACATTATTGCACTCAGTACTGTGAAGTACTAGATTTTATTAACTGTGAACTCGGTGATCGTTTTCAGAGTGCCAGCGACAACATTCTTCATGAAATGGAAACTATAATAATAACATCAGCTAATTAAGATGTAGAAGCAATACCATGAACTCCAAAGACTTTGATTTGAAGAAACTTACCCATGAACTTGCCATGCTTAAAACCTCCGTTGGAGAAGTAGGTGGTCCTAGTAAAGTGACTACCACAGCTACAGTAATTGACGCCTTGCAGTCACTGGAAAATTATCCTGTTGCTGCTGCCACGGTTTCTCAACTAATAAACACATAAAGATCTATCTTTCCGTCCGAGTAACCACAGCCACATCATAAAAGGAGTTTCTCAAATCTTCGTAGGGTCAAACGCTATCTTCGGCTCACTATGTCTCGAAATAGACTATTATAATAACGCCTTGCTCCTGCTTGCCCATGAAGGTCTGACATATGAACTCTAAACAAAACAAATTGTCATAGATTTTATCAGAAAGAATAATGGCATATATCATTGTATTAGGACAATTAACCTATTGCTGCGGCAGATTTTGTTTTTTAAGCATATATTTTACATACTTTAACAAATTATTCTTGTCCATTGCCCTCCCACTTGTTAGGAGGTTTCTACGCCCCTGTGTTTGCTTGTTTTTGCTTATTTATCTGTTTGTGTGTGCGTGTGCGTGTGTGCAAGCATGTGTGTGCATTTGAGTTTATGTGTATGTTTGAGTATTTGAGTATTTGTCTGAGTGTATTTTGTTTGTGTTTGTTTGTTTGTACCTGTTTATTTTTTGGGGGTCATGTTTGCGCATATTTTTAACGTGTGTTTGTTTGTTTGTGTATATTTGTTCGTTCGTATATGTTTGCATCAGTGTTTGGTTATGCGTGTGTGTTTGTACGTTTGTTTTAGTGTGTGGGTTTGTGTCCGTTTATGTGTGCTTGTTTGTTTGTTAGTGTTTGTGTGAATATTTGTTTGTGTCTGTAGATTTGTTTAATTTGTGTTTTTTGTATCATTAACTGAGTGTTTTCGTGTGTTTGCTTGTATGTGTTTATGTGTCTATGTGTTTATGTGTCTATGTGTTTATTAGTGTAATTATTGTGTGTGTGTGAGTGTGTGTGTGTGTGTGTGTGTGTGTGTGTGTGTGTGTGTGTGTGTGTGTGTGTGTGTGGGCGTGTGAGTGCGTGTGCGGGCGTGTGCGTGCGCGCGAGTGCGTGTGTGGGCGCATGCGTTTTTTTTTTTTTTTTTTTTTTAATGTGCGTATATTTGTGTATGTGTCTATTTGTGTTTGCATTTGTTTGTGTGTTTGTGTTTTTATCGTGGGTTTCTCGTGTGTGCCTGTGAGTTCTGCATGTGTTGACGCTTTTGTCTATGCATATATGCATGCGTATGTGTATGTACATGTTTATGTGGGTCATGAAGTGTGCATGTGTGTGTGTGTCTGTCTCTATGAGTCAGCGTGTGTGTGCATATGTTTGTGGTGTGGAGTAAATAGCAGATTACATATTCAAAAAGGTATTTCACCCGTTGAGGCAAATTTTCACATGCCGTATGTTGTAGGATTAGTTAGTGCTGGCAGATGATTGCACATTTATTTTAATACTTAAGGGCATTCTCACTTTCTTATTTCTTTCTCCAAATCAAGTAGGGCTTAGCTCCTTGGCTTAATGTCTTCTGATCCAGCTGTGGAATGATGGCTGGCATAATGGTTTATGAAGATCTGCTGCTGAGTTCCTCTGATATCAACACGTAGTATCCCACTAGGACAGCATTATCCAGGCCAAAATGCTGCCCACAGAAACCACAACTCTGTTGGACAAGCTATTATAGTAAATGAACTGGTGGATCTGTAGTACTGAGCTTGTCGTAGAAAAAGATTATCCTAGAACTTCATTGGGACCTCAGCCCTGACAAGTTCAAATGGACTTTCATAGCAGGCATTGACTGTCACACCCTCCTCAGGAATGAACCCCATTGGTGATCCCTCTGAAATAGGATCCCTCTGCATCCCACTGTTCAACCGCTGCAAGAAGTGCCTTCTTTGTCTTCTTCGCTGGAAGTCATTAACATTCCTGGGATACAGTGTATCTACTGATGGTATATCTGCACCAGCTGATAGTGTCCTGGCAATCAGCAGTGTTCCTAGACCACTGAACAAAAAAATAAAAATAAAAATCTTTGTTACCTTAGTCAAACTATTACAGGTGGTTCATACTAGAGTGTGAAAACATCTTTAATTCCCTTGACCAGATGCTGACAACACCAAAGAATGAACAGCATGTGTTCCTTGACTGAACACAGGAAGCAGACAGGGCGTTTTAAAGTTCAAGGTGACCTATGAATCTGCTGCAGTGCTAGATTTCCCTCATTCAATAGCAGAACTCAACATTGCATGGGTCAGCTGCTTTGGGTTATAAAAAAACCCAAAAAACTTATGACTGACCAGGGGACCCAATTGAGTCTGGTGATTGATGTCTAGAATATATGTACTGGCATTGCCAAAACGATTGTTGAGCATCCATCACCAAACCTTATGATAAAACACCTGCACCATCAGATAAGGACAGCCCAGAGGAACCACTGGGCATTAGAAATATACTACGAGAGGAGACTTGGCTGTGGAAATCATGTATGGCAAGATGCTATGACTACCAGGAAAGATTGTCTCAGAGCCAGCATCTCCCCCCATTTTATGGTGAAAGTCTGGTATGTTCAACATCCATTACAGCTTCATTGCACAGACCCTTACCTAGTATAGTGAAACACCAAGTGATACCAAGCAGATATCAGAGGAACTCAGCAGCAGATCTTCATAAACCATTATGCCAGCCATCATTCCACAGCTGGATCAGAAGACATTAAGCCAAGGAGCTAAGCCCTACTTGATTTGGAGAAAGAAATAAGAAAGTGAGAATGCCCTAAGTATTAAAATAAATGTGCTATCATCTGCCAGCACTAACTAATCCTACAAAGTTATATTACTGTCAACCTCTCTCCTTGAGAAACTTCCTTATCTTACCCTCTAATATCTGTTTTATAACCTGCCTTCATCTACCTGGAAATTCACAATTTACTTATTTAATAAAAAAAATCAACTCATTGACTTCCTCCATCCATCTTCTCAAAGCTCCTCAAAACACCCACTCTTAATCATGTACAATCTCTAATATTTTAATAGTCTGGCACAGTCAAAAAGTGCAGGTAAAACAGTAAGCATATGCACTTATATAGAGAGCCTATGAAAAACTACTAAAGAGATGTATCAATAAAAAAAATCAAAGAAAATGATGAAGGGGTTATAAACATTTTATTTTAGTTTCCCCAGAAATAATCAGAAAGAGGGGGGGGGGGTTAAATGGCCTTGTCATTGGTACAACCATATTTTTAATTGTTGTTGTAAATAGTGAATGAGAGCATGAAAACTTGGATAATTACCTTTACTTTTATTTTTTTGGAAGTTTCTACCTTGCCCTGTTTTCAATCCCCAAAATCTTGTTGATGGCACTTGGCAAAACTCCATGATAATAAACAAATGCAAGGATATATTACAGGATACTGGGTAGGAAGTTCAGTGAAGGAAGAAGTCTTGAGGAAAGATTTTGATGAGAAATTGTTAAGAAACATCCCAAGGTTTCAAATTGAAATGAGGTTTTACTAAAACAAAATAATATTTTTTATTTAATAATCTTTTATTAGAATTTGATTTTTTACATCACAGGTATGAACATACATTCATATAAAATATGTAAAATATTACCTGTACCAAAAAGTAAGAAACATATATTCTTCCCGTTCTTACAAAACCTGACCATATCAGTGAAATTGAAAGACAAACTACAAATGCCTTAGGAATATGAAACAACAAGGTACTTTAAGCCTGAGAACTGTAACTTACAGGCATAGCTTGAGGCTAAACGAAACACAATTGTTGGGAGTTTCGTTATAAAAATGTCAAAATTGTGCAATGAATGGGTTTATGTTATGTTAGTTACACTAACTGTATAATGTGGTGGTGAGCCTTAACAATTATCTTTGAAAGAACTCACTGAATATTGGGTTTTATAAAGTGTGCATGATGTTTAAAATAAGAAGTGTTGGACATATAAATATACTTGATCTGTATATATATATATATATATATATATATATATATATATATATATATATATGTATATGCAATTTTGCAATTATCATTAGAAGAACAGTTAGAACACTTTCCAGGTTTTGTTCAAGAGCCAGTTCGAGGGAGGCTGCTGTGTTTGTGAGCACCCACTGACACCTGGGATACACCTCCCCCTCTTCCTTCATCCATCCTAATGGACGGTTTCATTGGGTTTAGTTAATAGAAGATGGTGTCAAATATAATTTTGCTGTAAGAGTTGACTCAATAAAAGCTGTCTGTTTTTTCCCGTGAAGTAATGGCTGGGCTGAAAACAAGATCATAAGTTAA
>NC_061844.1:3562233-3564733 GCF_019202785.1 Penaeus chinensis | reverse complement strand
TGAAGCTAAGAGGAAAGTGGAAAGTTTGACACACAAACCCAATACTTCCTATGCTGCAGCGGTAACTAGCAACAACCCTAGTATAAGTGACGTCAGTCAACAGCTTGCAGCTAAGGATAAGGAAATTGCCGAACTCAAACAAACCGTTAAAGATTTAAATATTAAAGTTTATCAACTGACAAAATTGGTCGATCAAATGGCTGCATCAACCCAGCCTAAACATCTTAAGGAAGCTGACACCGAATCACAGTCCGGAGCGCACCTACCCGTCCGGGCTACTCCTGTGAGGACTTCGTCTGACTCGCGATCGGTTTCTCGAGAGAGAAGCAGGTCGCAGTCTGTCAGTCGTCTCCCTCGCCAGGAGGTGCAGGACATGGAGGCTTCTGTCTCTGTCTATGAGATCTAAAGTAAATGACCTTAAATTATTAGCCTCGTCCTATGCTCCCGATATTATAGTTCTCCAAGAAACTCATTTGACAAACCTCGTCTCTGACGAGGTCGTATCCAGGGTTCCCAGATTTCTGTGCCGAAATTATCGTACACACCCTTCAAAAATTATCGTATTTTGAGCTAGATTATCGTACACCAACATTCACCTAGCAACTTTTTGTCAGTTCTACAGAATACCATAAAATATACCATTGGAACATTAGACACCAAAAAGTTTTTCTTAGGCATTTGATATAGGTTCTGAAAAGAGGCCTCCCCCGGTCCCCTCCTTCCCCCTCACCCAGTCTTTACAGGAACTGATCGTGTAGTGCCCTCCCCCCTTCGCTCCGTCTCCAGCCACTCACCCGATACACGAACTGATCGTGTATAGTCCGCCCCTTCACTCCCTCCCTCCTCCAGCCACTCACCAATCCTCCACCTCCCTCCTCCTCTCTCTCTCTCTCTCTCTCTCTCTCTCTCTCTCTCTCTCTCTCTCTCTCTCTCTCTCTCTCTCTCTCTCTCTCTCTCTCTCTCTCTCTCTCCAAAAGGAATTATTTCATGAAAAGTATAAATTATTGTACAAAACTGCAGATTATCGTATTATCGTACGCACTATATTTTTTATCTTACAGTATGCTAAATTATTGCACTTGTACGATAATTATCGTACGTCTGGGAACCCTGGTCGTATCGCTCAGGAACTACCATTTATGTCGGAAGGATCGTGAGGGTAGGGGTGGAGGCGGAGTCGCCATGTACATCCACCAAAACCTCCCTTTTACAGAAGTGACTATTGATTCTACTTTGGAGTTTGTCGCATGCAAAGTAAAAATTAATTATATTTTCAGTTTATTGTCCGCCTGATAAGGTGATAATCTATGATGAGATTTTTCTGCCACAAAATAAAGTAATTTTAGGTGATTTTAATGCTCATCATACGTTATGGGGTTCCCTACGGGTGGATGGTAGAGGTGAGCAAGTAGTTAAGCTGATTAACGAGTCTGATTTAGTCCTTCTGAATGATGGTAGTCCCACGCGGGTGGACGATAATACCGGGAATTTGAGCTTTATAGACATATCACTGGTCTCATCATCAGTAGCAGCCAAGTGCCTGTGGCACACCATTGACGACTCGTTGGGAAGCGATCATTTTCCTATTTTGATTAAATATTCATACGACACAGTGAGAACACCTTCAGCGCCTAAATTTAACGTAAAAAGAGCAGACTGGGTCGCCTTCACAAGGAGCGTCAAGCTCGAACTTGTTGGAGAAACCATTGATAATAAAGTAAACAATATTCAGAATTCGATTATAGAATCCATTCCTAAAACTTCGACAGATAGCGTTAAGCATAGAGTTCCATGGTGGACACCAGATTGCCGCAGGGCGCTGTGCCGACGCAATAAGGCCTACAGGCTTTTCCAAAATAACATCACTAATGAGAACTTTTGCAATTACAAATAAGCAAGAGCTAGGGCTCGTAGAGTAATAAGACAAGCAAAAAGAGACTCCTGGCGGAGCTTTGTCTCTACAATAAATAGCAATACCAAAATATCAGAGGTTTGGTCCACAATCAATAAAATCAATAAGAAAAAAACATCTTTCAAAATCAATAACATCATTGAAGAGGGAAATAATATCGATTCACCTAGAGACATTGCTAATGCACTCGCCAGGCAGTTCTCTCATACAAGCAGCTCAGCAAACTACCACCACGCATTCCTGCCCATCAAGGAAGCGGCTGAGCTGCAACCAATTCACTTTGCCACAGGAGATGACTTTGATGAGCTTGTCCGAGCCCTAGAAGCCTGTAGAGGAACATCCCCAGGCCCCGATGAGATTCGATATGAGATGATGAAGCATCTTAAACATGATAACATGATTAAGTTGCTAGAAGTGTACAATGAAATTTGGAAAAGCCACACTTTTCCAAACTCATGGCACTTCGCCCACATCATTCCCATATTGAAAGGAGGGGGTAATCCCAGATTTGCCATCTCCTACCGCCCAATTGCGTTGACAAGTTGCTTATGCAAGGTCATGGAACGAATTGTTAACAGTAGGCTATTG
>NC_061844.1:3534733-3537233 GCF_019202785.1 Penaeus chinensis | reverse complement strand
GTCTGTTTGAACCGTGGGTCTGTTTGAAACGTGGGTCTGTTTGAAACGTGGGTCTGTTTGAAACGTTGGTCTGTTTGAAACGTTGGTCTGTTTGAAACGTGGGTATGTTTGAAACGTGGGTCTGTTTGAAACGTGGGTCTGTTTGAAACGTTGGTCTGTTTGAAACGTTGGTCTGTTGGAAACGTGGGTCTGTTTGAAACGTTGGTCTGTTTGAAACGTGGGTCTGTTTGAAACGTTGGTCTGTTTGAAACGTTGGTCTGTTTGAAACGTGGGTCTGTTTGAAACGTTAGTCTGTTTGAAACGTTGGTCTGTTTGAAACGTGGGTCTGTTTGAAACGTTGGTCTGTTTGAAACGTGGGTCTGTTTGAAACGTTGGTCTGGTTGAAACGATGGTCTGTTTGAAACGTTGGTCTGTTTGAAACGTGGGTCTGTTTGAAACGTTGGTCTGTTTGAAACGTTGGTCTGTTTGAAATGTAGGTCTGTTTGAAACGATGCGACCACATGCCTCTTAGATCGCGTTACCAATGTGCCCCAAAGTCGCTTCGTATTCATAATTCAAGTCCATTTGTAGTAGCGTCTGGTCCGAGTTTAGTAAAAGGCAATTGGCCAGAAAGGGTGTTAATGGCTGTGAGTGGACTTTCAGTATATCAGTTTATAACAAACGTGAAGTACTTATTGGACTATATATCATTGGTTCATTATTTCACTAAGTACGAGTTCAATTTATAATGGATTTAGTCTGTGATCACATGAGCGTGTGTGCGTATGCGTGTATAGTTGTGTGTGTGTGTGTGTGTGTGTGTGTGTGTGTGTGTGTGTGTGTGTGTGTGTGTGGTATATATATATATGTGTTTGTGCGTGCGTATGTGTTTGTGTGTGTGTGTGTTTGTGCGTCTGTGTGGGTATATGTGTTTGTATGTGCAGTATATGTATGTCTGTTTGTGTAGGATATGTACGCCTCGGTGTGTAGTACATGTATGTCTGTGTGTATGTAAACGAGTATAATTACGTACAAGCTTGCACGGGAATGCACAAGCATGAAATTATATAAGATTATCTATAAAAACTCTGTTACGCTAAAATGAACATTTACGTTATTACACTTTATCATCAACAAGCATTCAGAATTGCCTTAGTTACTATACGTGTGTAGGCTGTAGTTTAGGCCATTGGCTTATAGTATTGCTATATTATTTCTACTTTCACATCCTACAATTGGCAGAATTTACAATCATTAAAAAAATAGCAAAAATAGAGAAAGAGAGAGAGAGAGAAAGAGAGAGAGAAAGAGAAAGAGAAAGAGAAAGAGAAAGAGAGAGAAAGAGAAAGAGAAAGAGAAAGAGAAAGAGAAAGAGAGAGAGAGAGAGAGAGAGAGAGAGAGAGAGAGAGAGAGAGAGAGAGAGAGAGAAAGAGAAAGCGGAAGAGAAAGGGAGAGAGAGAGAGAGAGAGAGAGAGAGAGAGAGAGAGAGAGAGAGAGAGAGAGAGAGAGAGAGAGAGAGAGAAAGAAAAAGAGAAAGAGAGAGGGAGAGACAAAGAGAAATGAGAGGGGGAAGGAGGGGGGAAGAGAGGGAGACGGAGAGAGGAAAGAGAGAGAGCTTGATTATCTCTACCTTTTCAAATATCATTACAGTAAGATAAAAAAACAACAAAAAAACTAGATTAAAGGAAAAAAGACGACAGCGCATCTTCGTGGCGAGATATCACTCCGTCATGTTTAATGTTGCCTCTCCCAAGGGCGCTTTTTTAGCTGCCATTAACGGTGATTATCGCGTGGGTGAAATCTCAATTTTTTCTTCAAATATTTGGGCTTTCAAAATATTCCATTTCTTAAAAGGAAGTTTACTCAGGGGGTGTTTAAAATATTAATTCTTTAGGGATGTTTACTCCTAAGATGTTCAAGATACTCATTTTTAAGGGAATGTTTACCCCGAGGGTGATCAGTATTCTCATCTTTTTAGGAAATATTTACTCCTACGGTGTTCAAATACTCCCTCTTTTTAGGAAATATTTACTCCTATGGTGTTCAAGATACTCCTCTTTTTAGGAAATATTTACTCCTACGGTGTTCAAAATACCAATTTTTGTAAAGGGATGTTTACTCCTAGGGCATTTAAAATACTCCCCTTGTTCAGAGGTGTCTCCAGTAGGATTTGCAAGCTGGTACCCTTTCGAAGGATGGAGCTCTGTCTAGACGAGGATACCCCAGAGATCCCTTGCTTTATTCCGTCCTGTTGAGACTTTTATCTCGATCGAATTGCTGGTATTTTCCGATGCTCTGGTTCCTTCTCATAACGTGTTTCTTAAAATCGAAATGTTGGTCTCAAAATGTTAAGATTCCATCGAAACGTTAGGATTCACTATAACGTTAGGATGCACTGAATTGTGAGACACCACTGAAGCATTAATTAGAATTCATTGAACATTCAGATTGTAATGAAACGCTAGAGACTCCACTGAATCCTTGACTCCATCAGAGGTAAATTCTACTGAAAAAGTTAAAC
>NC_061844.1:3494733-3502233 GCF_019202785.1 Penaeus chinensis | reverse complement strand
GTAATAGGATGTTATATACATAGATATTGTACAGTGCTTGTTTAACAAGATTAGATAGAACATTAATATCCCAGATAACTGAAATTTCGTACTTGGCTAGATGTTCACACGCCTGATGTCATTGATATTTCAGTAGATGTTCTTTCACTTTTGTTTTAAATGTTTTTTGGTTGGAGATATTTCTAATATTTTCTGGTAGTTGGTTCCAGATCACCAGTCCTCGGATTTGCATATTTCTTGCCCCGGTTTCTGTATTCGATCTTTTGATATATAAGGAGTTATTTTGCCTTGTAAGGACACCTGTTATGTTACCTGTTGTTTGTATAGGTAATAGCCAATTTGGGTAATTTCCTTGTATTATTTTATGGATCAGAATACACGTGTCATATGTGTGTTTCTGTTGTACTTTTAGCCATTTTAGTTTGTTTATATGTGGTGTGATGTGGTCATATTTATTTAAATTTCCCAGTGCTACTCTTGCCGCGAAGTTCTGTAGTTTCTGTGTCCTTTGTATTTGTGTTTTGTTTGTGGAGCCCCAGATGTTAAGACAGTAGTTAAGGATACTAAGTGCTAGTGTTTGTATAACAGCAATTCTTGTTTCTGTGGGTATTTTATTTTTTATATGATTCAAGTATATCAGTGTGCCCATTACTTTTCTGTAGATGTGATCAATGTGTGTCTCGAATGTCATGTATCTGTCTACGTGTACCCCTAGGTTGTTTACTGTTGTGTTGGGTTTGATGAAGCAACCTTGGAAATCAATAACTGTATCTGTGGGTATTTTTGCTATGTTCTGACGGCTGCCAATGAAAATACATTGTGTTTTTTGTGGATTTAGTTTCAGGCCATTCATATCGAAGTAATTTTTTGCTTCTGTTAGGGTCTGTTTAGTCTTTTCTATCAACTCATTTAGATTGTCTACAGAGGCAGCGTGAAGAAATTGAGAGTCGTCGGTGTACTGAACAAGAAGACAGTTTTTTGCAATTGATGACAAATCATTTATGAATATAGTAAATAAGATTGGGCCAAGGATTGAGCCTTGTGGAACACTGAACGAAACTGATTGCATTGATGATACTTTTTCATGGATTTTGACTGATTGAGTTCTCGCGGACAGGTAACTTTTGAACCAGAAATTATCAATTTCGTGATTTGTTAGTTTGCTTACAAGTAATTCATGGCTGACACTGTCAAAGGCCTTCGATAAATCACATAGAGTGAGCAAATTGATCTGGTTATTGTCTATATTATTATATATTTCATTTGTGACTTTTAGTAATGCCGTTTCGGTTGATAATTTATTCCTAAAACCGTGTTGCGTGTTAGATATAAGGTTATTCGCTTCTAAAAATGTTGTTAATTGGTTTGCAACTATTTTTTCGAGGACTTTAGATATTACTGGTAGTATAGTGATGGGTCGATAATTATTGATTTCGTCTCTGTCACCGGATTTGAAAATCGGAGTTATGATGCCATGTTTCCAAAGTGATGGATAAACACCGGTGACTATAGATGTATTAATAATTACTGTCAGATAGTATGCAATTGCTGGTAAACTATCGTTTATGAAACGATGTGCAATTCCATCTGCTCCCACTGAATTTGTCTTTTTTAAGTGTTTTATTGTTAGGATAATTGTTTCTACTTCTACTGGTTGCGGTCTGAAGAAGTTTGTTGTAGTGTTCGTTTCGTTTATGTTGTGTTGATATGTGGGGGCGGTTGTCTGTTCAAAAGTGCGTCTACCTACTTCTGCAAAGAAGTTATTAAAGTATTCTGTATTAGAGAGAGAGAGAGAGAGAGAGAGAGAGAGAGAGAGAGAGAGAGAGAGAGAGAGAGAGAGAGAGAGAGAGAGAGAGAGATAGGGAGAGGGAGAGGGATATAGATAGATAGATAGATAGATGGATAGATGGATAGAGAGTGAGAGAGAGACGCACGCCCTTATATATACATATACGTATAAACATATATAATGCACGCATCGGCACACTCAAATAAACAAGTACATCATCGCCTCATAGAGGAGAGAGAGAGAGAGAGAGAGAGAGAGCGAGAGGGAGAGATGAGAAGAGAGAGAGAGAGAGAGAGAGAGAGAAGAGAGAGAGAGGAGAAGAGAAAGAGAAAGAGAAAGAGAAGAGAAGAGAAGGGAAGAGAGAGAAGAGAGAGAGAGAGAGAGAGAGAGAGAGAGAGAGAGAGAGAGAAATAGAAATAGAAAGACAAAGAGAGAGAAAGAAAAAAATACCCCCTCCCCCCCAAAAAAAGTGAGAAAAAATAAGAGAAGAAAAAAAAAAAACCTAAGCACAACAAAAAACAAAAGAAATGAAGAAAAGAGAAGAAAAACACAAGAACAGGAAGACATGAAACCCTGCCTTTGTTTCCCGCAGCAGAAGCTCCTGACGCAGCACGGTCTCCTCCGCCTCTCGCCTCTCCTCCCACAGTACTCGACGCTACAATAGGCTATCCAACTAAAAAAAATACACTGACTTTGCAAAGCAGTCAATGCACGTATTTATCAGCGTTATCTCAGGTCCCTTTACTTCGGTTTCCTGGAGTTTTGGTTGAGTTTGAATTTTTGTATTGTTTTTTTTTTTTTCTGAAAATTTAGCGTAATTTTATCTTTTTGTTTTTATTTTTTATCTTTTAATTTTGTATTATTTATTTTTTATATTTGTTTTACTGTGTTATTTTTTTTTCTATTTGTTTTACTGTAATTTTTTTTTCTAGAGCATCGTCGTTAGATTTTCTTTTTCTTTTTCTTTTTTTTATTTCCTGGTTATTCTTTTATTTTTAATTTTAATTTTATATGTATATTTACTGTATTTTTAGTTAAATTTTTTGATTTCTATTATTATCATTTTTTATTCTTTATCTTCCTTTTTCTCCTTTTCCTCTCATTTCTCCCCTCCTTCTTTCACCTCTTCCTTCTCCTTTTCCTCTTCCTCTCCCTCTTCCTCCTCATCTTCTTCTTCTTCTTCCTCCTCCTCCTCCTCCTCCTCTTCCTCCTCCTCCTTCTCCTCCCCCTCCTCCTCCTCCTCCTCCTCCTCCTCTTCCTCCTCCTCTTCCTCCTCCTCCTCAACATATATCAAAGAAAATATAGAAAATATATTCGTAAACATAAAACTGTCATGAAAACAAACAAAAAGTGCTGGATGAGATATTGTTCCTTAAGCAGACAAATGCGAGTGAGAAAATATTTAAACATAACAAAATGATTCACCAAAGTTGCGCTGAGTGTCGTTATAACTGTTGCAAAGGCAAACCAATCTTGATAATTGCAATAACAAAATGATAATAACTAAGGTGTAAACTGTCATTATGATGATAAGTTAATGATGGTGATAATGTTACTAGTAGTGTTAATGACGATATCATCAATAATGATAATAATGATGATAATGATGAAATGAAAAAAATAGTAATGATAATAATGATATGATGATAAAGATGATGATGGTGATGAATTTGATAATGGTAATGATGATAATGATCGTCATAATAATGATAATAATAATAGTTACAATAATAATAGCAATAATTATAATGATGATGGTGATGATAAGAATAGTAATGCAGACGCTAATAATAATAATAATAATAATAATAATAATAATAATAATAATAATAATAAAACTAATAATAATGATAATGATAGGAAAGCTGATAATGATAATATTGATAATAACAAGAATAATAATATCTATAACAATGAAGATAATAATATCATCAATGATGATGATGATGATGATGATGATGATAATGATGATAATGATAATGATAATAATAATACTGATAATGATAATAATAATACTGATAATGATAATAATAATGATAGTAATAATAATGATACGAATGATAACAATAATAATAACAATACTACTAATAATGATAATGATAATAATGATAATAATAAACAAATGACAAAAATAATAACAACAATGATAAATTTGCTGCCGCTTCTAATGCAAATAATGACAACAACGGCATAACAATGAAAAATAATGATAATGATAACAATCATGATAATAATAATGGTTGATAGTTTTACACCCGACTCCCCCATGAGAAAAGGCAAGAACACCACTTTTACTTTCTTTTCGAAAACAAAAACAAAAACGCATCGCTGTGCATTCAACATTCAACAACAAACACCAGTTGGATCTCAAAGAGAGAATTCAATTGCATTTAAAGAGAATCAGAGAGGCGGAGAGGAGGAAAGTATTGGATAAGTGATTTAGGGGTTTATTGTATTCAAAATTGTAATCAACGTTGATAATTTGTCATTATGTTGTAAATGAACTTAATTGTGTCAATTTAACGTAGGATTTCACAGAAAATGGAGGCAAACTGGCCGGCATTAGTATTAAAATGAATTTCATTATCATCACTATCTATCTTGCTGCTGTTGTTATCGCTAATATTAGAGAAATTAATCAATAATGACAACAGTTGTAATTATAACGTAATTGATGCATTTAATGGTAGGGATGATAACGATAAGACATTGCCGATGTGAGGGATAATGATGATAAATGATGATAATAATATTGATAACAGGTACGATAATAAGGACAGTAACAATAAAGATAATGATAACAATACGAGAAGTAAATAAAAGGGAATGATAAAGGAAAAAACTAAACAAAATAAAAAAAAAAAGCGGGTAAAAAGAGGAAGCGAAAAAACAAGAGAAATAAGACGATCGACTTGCGTGTCACCGAACAGTAGATGTAAATAATAATGATACTAATGATGATAATAACAATGATAAAGATAAAGATTGTGATAATGATAATGATAATAATAATAAAAATGATAATGATAATGAGAAGGATGATGATGAAGATGACAGAAATAATAATAATAATAATAATTAATAATAATTATTATTATAGTAATAATGATAATAATGATAAAAATAAAAATAGTAATAATGATAATAATAATTACAGTGATTATAATTATCATTATCAGCATTATTATTATTATTATGATTATTATTATTATTATTATTATTATTATTATTATTATTATTATTATTATTATTATCATTACTATTACTATTATTACAGTGATGATGATAATAATAATAATAAAAGTAATGAAAACAATACTAATACTAGTAATACTAATAATGACAATAATAATAATAATAATAATAATACCAATAATAATAACATAATAACATAATAACAATGCTAATAATAATAGTAATAATAATAATAATGTTACTACTACTACTACTACTAATAAAATAACAATCATACTAACAATGATAATAATGACGATAAAAATAACAACAATATGAAATAAACAATAACAAAAACAGCACGCAACCGGAAGCCAAGGCTAAAAAAACAAAGAGATAAAACAGACTTACTTCTCACAATCTTAAAGAACATCACGAAGAGCCTAAGGAAATATCACATCGTTTTAGGTACGAAGTCTACAAGGTGAGAGGCGAGAGGTGTTGTATCAGCTGGGGATCTCTTGGGGTAAATTTGGTCCGGGGCGATTCCCATGGTAATGAGACAAGGCCCATGGTTGTAGACCGGTCGCTTGTCAAGGAGGTTGCTGTGTTTGCCCTGAAGGTGCGCTGTTCCTCGTGCGTTTCGGTTTTTTTCTTGATTTTTCTTGCTGTTGTTTTTTGAATTATTTGAAGTTTCTGTTGGTTTATCTTTCTTTTTCTCTCTCTCTCTCTCGATTTGTTTTTGATTTGTCTAATTTTGGATGCTGTATCTCTTTGTCTGTCTACTCGTGTCTGTATCTCTCTCATTCGGAGGTTTTTCCTTTCTGTGTCTGTTTCTGTCTCTCTTTCGCTCTCTCTGTCTCTGTCTGTCTGGATTTCTCTCATTCAGATGATTTCTCTTTTTGTCTGTCTCTCTCTCTCTTTCTCTTAGCCTGTCTCTCTCTCTCTCTCCTTTTCTCTCATTCGCTTGCTTTTTTCTGTCTTTCTCACATTTGCTTACTTTCGCCTTCTCTCTCTCTCTCTCTCTCTCTCTCTCTCTCTCTCTCTCTCTCTCTCTCTCTCTCTCTCTCTCTCTCTCACTCTCACTCTCTCTCTCTCTCACTCTCTCTCATTTGCTTACAGGCGCATGCACACATAAATATACAGATAAGTGTTTAAGCAAGAGAAATTTAAATTTGGAACAACAAGATATCATATAAAAATCAAAGCAAACTGCAAAAAGGCCTCATTTGTGAAAGGAAAAAAAATCACCTCGTTAGCATCATTTTCAACTACAAGGAACAAGCAATGACTAGAATATAAAAAAAGGTCAACCTAAAAGAAAAGAAAAGATAATTATGATAATGAAAAAAATATTTATTTTCTTTCAAAAGACGTGGCCTTTATAGAATAATATTTTTTTCTGCTCTTTTCATGGCTTAATTCCCCGGTGTAATTACATTGAAAATCAATGAATTGGTAACCCAACGGCCCGAGTCCTAAACAAGGCAGTCTTGCTCGTTATAAATGCATGGCAGGTTAGGCGGGTTGAATATTTCCTTCGTATTAAAAAAACAAATCTTCCTTTTTTATCTTTCATCTATTTCTTCATATTTTCTTCTTTTTTTTATAATTTTCTTTTTCTTTCTTTAACCTTTTTTCTTGTTTTCTTTTCTGCTTCTTATATTTTTTTTTCTTTTCGTTTTTTTTTCCTTTTTTTTTTGTTTTTTCTTCTTATTTGCTTTTATTCTTTTCCTTTTCTCCTTTTTTTTTTTTAGTTTTTAATTTTCTTCTATTTCGACTTAATTGCTGCAGTTTTCAAGCAGTGCAATTTATCTCTCTTTTTTTTTTTGTGAAATTCTCTTTTTTATCGTGTCTTTTCTGCAATAATAATTTGATCTGATTAGATTTTCGAACTTTTGACTCTTTCTTCCCTTAATGATCAGAGGAATTTGAAAAGTTTATTACGTTTTTTTAGAAGACTGTATATAACTTGAAGTAAAAGGGAATAAGAGGGAGAGGAAGAGAAGAAGAAAAAAAAAAAGAGATTGGGTGAATAAAATAGAGAGAGAGAAAGAGGAGAGTGAGAGAGATAGAGATAGAGATATAGGAATATAGATTGGCAGAAAGAGATATAGATGGACACACACACACACACACACACACACACACACACACACACACACACACACACACACACACAGAGAAGAGAAAGAAAAAGAGAAAGAGAAAGAGAAAGACAAAGAGAAAGAAATACAAAGAGAAAAAGAAAGGAAAAGATGAAAAAAAATATAGCGAAAGAGATTACAGAGAGACAGAGAGAGAGAAAGAAAAACAGAGAAAAAAAAAAAAAAAACCGTAAAACAGTGCTCGGGAGAAAACCTCGGAATCTCCCAAACTTTTCCCCGACAAGCCGTCTGTATGCTGCTCATTTTTCACGTTATGGCCTCCAATTATCTTAAGAGTTTTACGCTGACAGTTTCATTAGGCTGTCCGCAGTCTCCTACTACTTACTCCGCGTCCCCCAGTAATGAACTTGGGCGGAAATAGGCAGTGGA
>NC_061844.1:3477233-3479733 GCF_019202785.1 Penaeus chinensis | reverse complement strand
TACTTGATTGTAGTAATTATGATATGTCATCGTATTGTTCTTAAACTTAGTGTTATTGAACTAATTGATTATAGTTATTGAGGATATCCCATCATATTACTATCATTTCCGTGTTCTTGATTAGCATATACCGTCCTCTTGAAAAAAAAGAGACTCGTTGAATTATAGCTGTTTGGTGTCGTGGATATATCCTTTTATTATATCATTTCCACGGTCTGACTTCACTCGCTGATTGTAAGTGATTGACATACCTTATTAATTCTGAGCTTTTAATCTCCTAATAGGCATTTTCTTGAATAGCATCCGCCAACTTTGGATACAGGATACTCTAAAGTTTCATTATCTTATCTATCTTATTTCTATTCTTAATTAATCAGCTTCTACATTTTTCATCAAAATGACTGCTTATCCGTATTTTTTGTCCGTCAGATTTGACTGGCAGTAATCCATGTTGCGGAGAACAAAGTCGCGCACGAACAATGTTATTTACGTGATAATCCTTCTCCTGTCTCATTTTAGAGAATTCAGAATTTTGTAATAATAATGTTTGTTTTCTTCTGATCTCTGTATCATTTAGGGAACAGCTGAACATTTTCATAGCAACAAACTAACAAATTCATGCTATGAATCAAATACACTTTTGTTTGTATATATATAATCAAATCATCGTCAACTTTTTAAAATGAAAGTCACATTTCTGCCGCATTCTCCTCACCACCGTCGTAGTTAACACCATCATTTCCCTATCATCATCACTGTTGCATCACGTCCCGTTATCAAGATCACTATCCCCCTCCAATTATTCTTCCTGCCCTATCCTTTATCTTTTCCTTGTCTCTTGCTCTCTCTGCCTTCGGACAACCCCCTCCCCCCCCTCCCCCCCGCTCTCTCCTTCGCCCTCGTCCTACAAGACTTCAGAAGGGGAAAGCTTCACATTATATGGAAGGTGAACCATCTACATTATGAGACATATATGGGTATTTACGAAAATATATAGCTTTAATCTCATTGAATGAATAAATATCATACACTTCTGTTGCGTTCACGAAGAGAAATGACGAAAGGCATGTCTCACTTCAGGGCGCTTGGCACTGCACCTGCAATAGACCTTTTTCTTTTAATTTCTTTTCCTTTTCTCTCTTTTTTTTTTCCCCCTAATGTATTTTTCACTTGCCTTCTTTCTTTCTCTCTCACACAAACACTCGGAGATCTCGGACACTTTTTCATTGTTTTTTTCTCTCAAATGTTTACAGTATCTCCTTGGCTTTTGTTTTTTGTTTTTGTTTTTTTTTCAAATCGTCAAGGTACACCGTACTTCTAACGTCAGACTGCACGCGACCGAAACGTCTTAGGGTTCACTAATAACGTCTATAGAGTGGGTATTCTAGCTCCTGTGGATTCGTGGTTGCTGGCGTCGAAGGGAAACGCTGCCAAGCGTTTGGGAATCGCAAATCTTTTTCTTTTTTTTCGTGTCGTTTCCCGTTGACTCACTGAACACAAGTCGATGTTTGCTCCTCTGCACATGTATATATGTATAATTCTTTGATATATTTTTATTCCACATCTTCTTGCACTACACAATACATGTTAATGAGCACTGTTCTGTTCATATCGGAAAAAATAATTATATATATATACATATACATATATATACATACACGCATATGTTTAATATTGGTGTGTGTGTGTGTGTGTGTGTGTGTGTGTGTGTGTGTGTGTGTGTGTGTGTGTGTGTGTGTGTGTGTGTGTGTGTGTGTGTGTGTGTGTGTGTGTGTGTGTGTGTGTGTGTGTGTGTGTGTGTGTGTGTGTGTGTGTGTGTGTGTGTGTGTGCGCGCGCGCGCATGAGTGAGAGAGTGAGTGAGTGTGTGTGGTGTGTGTGTGTGTTTGTAAATGTATGTAGATATGTATATATACATATATATATTTATTTATTTATCAATGTATATAAACATACATCTGTATATAATTTCATGCTTAATGATTAATTTCACGACACAAAACAACTGTCCCCCTGGGAATAACACATATTTTCTTTGATTATGTTACTGAGCAAAGTCTGCCTGTTTGCCAATATAGCGATATGTCTTTACGTTGATATGTAGACTCACTCCACTGGTATATTTTATTACGAAATACAAAATCAACAATGTTTGATTATATGTGTGTCTAAGAATACATATACATACATATGTATGTGTATACACATACATACATACATCATATATATATATACACATAAATACATATATATATATATATATATATATATATATATATATATATATATACATATATATATACGCAATCATTTACATGATACACACATCTATACATCCACATATTCATATGTATGTGTGTACACGTACACGCTTACACACGCACATGGCATCGAGAGGACCTCTGGCGGCCGCACGCGGCGCCGCGCGAGCCCTCCCGCGCGGGCGCTCGCCCCGGGCTGCGTCGCGGCCGCGCCTTCCTTGCGGCCGCGGGGAATGAGGTA
>NC_061844.1:3467233-3472233 GCF_019202785.1 Penaeus chinensis | reverse complement strand
ATTTCACCCCACCTACAAACCCACCCAATGTCTCCCAAGTGGCACCCACCCACTCGAACTCACTAATCTTTCATACGTATATCCACTTATCCACATAATTCCACAAACTGACTCACACTCCACCTTCATAACCCACCCGCAGGCTCCCCACAACCCACCCACAACACCTGCTTATCCATCCACCCATTACATGTGAGTTTTGACCGCCCACAACCCACTCTCTCTCCAAACACATCCACCTGCCTGTTCTCGAAGTGGTTTCCCTCTATACCCCACCCTCTGCCACAACCCACCCTCTCCCCCAACCCACCCTCTGGTCTATCCCACCCTCTGGCCTAACCCCCCCTCTCCCCCAACCCGCCTAACCCCTCCCCCCGCCTGACCCCCACTCTGCCCCCCCTCCCTCTACCCCCTCCCCCCACTCACCTGCCTGTCCCCTAGGTGGCCCACCCTCTCTCCCCCTCCCCCATACCCCCTCCCCCCCTCTACCCCTCCCCCCTGCCCCACTCACCTGTCTGTCCCCCAGGTGCCCCACCCTCTCTCCCCCTCCCCCATACCCCCCATACCCCCTCTGCCCCCCCTGCCCACTCACCTGCCTGTCCCCCAGGTGGCCCACCCGGCACGGCAGGAAGGCGGCGCCCCCCAGCTGCGCCGTCACGTTCGACACCGTGTTGTTGATGGCGGCGGGCTCGTGGGCGGCGCCCTGGTACGTCAGCGCCCACCGGGACCCGTGGCCGCTCTTGCGGGCGCTCGGCACGCGGTTCCTGTGGGCGCAAGGGCATGGGCGTCAGATACGGGCGTGGGAATGGTTTCGGTGGTGGGCGTGGTTGGTGGGCGGGGTTGGTGGGCGTGGTTGTGGGCGTGGTTGGTGGGCGTGGTTGTGGTTGTGGGCGTGGTTGGTGGGCGTGATTGGTGGGAGTGGTTGGTGGGCGTGGTTGTGGGCGTGGTTGTGGGCGTGGTTGTGGTTGCAGGTGTGGTTGTGGTTGGTGGGCGTGGGTGTGGTTGTGGGCGTGGTTGTGGGCGGGGTTGGTGGGCGTGAGTGTGGTTGTGGTTGTGGGCGTGGTTGTGGTTGTGGGCGTGGTTGTGGGCGTGGTTGTGGGCGTGGTTGTGGGCGTGGTTAGTGGGCGGGGTTATGGGCGTGGTTGTGGGCGTGGTTATGGTTGTGGGCGGGGTTGGTGTGTGTGAGTGTGGTTGTGGGCGTGGTTATGGTTGGTGGGCGTGGTTGGTGGGCGTGAGTGTGGTTGTGGTTGGTGGGCGTGAGTGTGGTTGTGGTTGTGGGCGTGGTTAGTGGGCGTGGGTATTGGCGTGGTTGTGGGCGTGATTGTGGGCGTGGTTGTAGTTGTGGAGACTGCGTTAGTGAGGGTATGGGTGGTTAGTGTTTGAGTTTGGTTGTGGTTGCAAAATATAGTGATCGGTTTATGTAGGCGCGGGCACGGGGCGTGGGCGTGGGTCGTGAGGCGTGGGGCATGGGGCGTGGGCGTGGGGGTTAGGCCTATAGGGAAGATGCGTTGGTGAGGGCGATGACTGTGTGTTTGTAGTTGTGGGCGTAAGACATGGGCGTGGGTGTCGCTGTGGGTGTCGCTGTGGGCGTGGCTGGGGGCGTGGCTGTGGGCGTGATTGTGGGCGTAGTTAATTAAAGGATGCTTGCAGGGGGGGGGGAGGGGGGAGTTGGTGTTCCCTAATGATGGTAATTAGTTGTGATGGTTGTGGCAATTAAGAAAAAAGGGCGATTTAAAACAACCTGGACAATCATAATAATAAAAAACAACAATAATTTTGAAAACCACCTGATAGAATAGAATAAAAACAGCTAAAATGACAAATAAAAAAATAAAATAAAGGACAAAGAAGACGAACAAAAAAAAGTGTAAAGGGAGGAAAGAAGTAAAATGAAAACAACGAGATAAGAAAAAGAGAAAAAAATTTTTTTTTAGAAAGATAGATAGCAAGAGAGAGAAATAAAAATAAGAAAGAAAGAAAAGAAAAAAGAAAACAAAGAAAGTAAGAAACCAATTAAGGAAAAAAAACAAAAAAAAAGAAAAGAAAACTCACCCGCCGACAGAATTCTCGCCCACGTGACTCGCCGAAACCAGCCTGTGGGCGTCTTGGTGAGAGTGGGCGTGGCCATGAGCGCGATGGGCGTGGTTACGGCTCTCGAAGAATCTGCGTTCGTGGTGCCGGTGTCGCCGAGGACGCCCGTGGAAGGCTGAGGCAGGAAGGAGGGAGAGTTCAATTTCCCGCCATTTTGGAAGCGATTGTGGGATTCAGTGCTTATCCAATTTTTTTTTTTTTTTTTTTTTTTTTTTATATCGCGTTTATTTTCTTTTATCAATGACTTATTTTTCTTACCGAGTTTTTTGTGTTTTTGTTTTTTATCAGTTATGTTTTTTTATGTATCGTAATTTTTTTTTTTTTTTTTTTTTATCGTGTGTATTTTCTTTTATCAATTACTTATTTTTCATACCGTGTTTTTTTTTTTTTTTTATCAATCATCTTTTTTATATATCGTATTTTTTTTTTTTTTTTTTTATCAGTTACATATTCATATCATGATACTTTTTATCAATTGCCGTTTTTATATCGTGTATCTTTTAGTTTTGTGGGAATTAATAATAATAATAATAAAAAAGAATCGTAATAACATATATTTTGGAAATCTCCCCCCCCCCCAAAAAAAAAAAAAAAGTCATGATATCAAATTAATTAATTTGAATGGACTGTTTGGAGTCACTTATTTTTCATCAATATAATCATTACATACTTATCAAAAAAAAAAAAAAAAAAAAAAAAATATCCGCTATTATCGTCTACTTATTTTCGGCGTAACAACTTTATCTATTAATAAATCTATTTATTTTCAGAACAGAATTATTATGTAATATTGCCTAGACTGTATTTTGTGCGGAAATTAATATCTTCCGTATCCCTTATCTAATATATTTGTATATATATATATTTAATATATATATATATATTCATAACATTATCTTTTTCAGATTCTAATCTACCTTTTCTGAATTAAAAAAATATAATTATTATTTATTTATCTGCCACTGTATTTTGGAGAAATTCTAACCTTATGAAAAAAATTAAATTTGCAATTGCAAATATCTACTTCTATCTATCTATCTATCTATCAAGCATAAGGAAAGGAAGGGAGGAAATGGAGAAAGGAAAAGAAGAAAAGAAAACAAGGAAATAGAATAACGAAAGAGAACAAGGAAAGGAAGAGAGAAGATAAGGAGAGGGAGGAAGACAAGAAAACAAGGAAACAGAATAAAGAAACAAAATAAGGACAGGAAAGGAGGAACTGGAGAAAGGAAAGAAAGAAAAGAAAACATAGAATAACGAAAGAAAATAAGGAAAGGAAGAGAGAAGATAAAGAAAAGAAAAGAAAGAAGGAAGGAAAGAATTAAATGAATTAAATAATAAAAATAATTAAATGAAGAAGGAAAATAAAATAAAGAAAGAGATAATGGAGAGAAAGGAAAAAAAGAGAGAAAGAAGAGGAAGGTAAGAAAATGGAAAGAAGGAAAGAAGATAGGAGAAGAAAGCAGGAAAAGAAAACAAGGAGAGAAATGAACGAACAAGAAAGGGAAATGAAGGAAAGAAAATAAGAGAAGGAAATAAAAATAAGAAAAGAAGGGAAAACAAAAATAATAAAAGCAAAGAAGGAAATAAAACAAAAGAAAAGAGAAGACAAACAAAGAAATATAACAAAAGAAAAAACAAAAAACAACAAAAATGAAAAAAAAAAAAAAAATTACGAAAATGAGGAACGAAAGAAAACAGATAAAGCAGAAGAAGCAGAGGAGAGAGGATAGCAATCGTGGGCAAGAAACCCGACCCTTCAGAACTCATCGAAAAATAAATGAAACGTGACTGACCGCGGAGGGAAAGGGGGGGGGGTGCGGGAGGGGGCTAGTGGGGGAGGGGGTTGGGGGGGAGGGGGCTAGTGGGGGAGGGGGTTGGGGGGAGGGGGTAAGGGGGGGAGGGGGCTAATGGGGGAGGGGGTTAGTGGGGAGGGGTTGCGGGAGGGGGTTAGTGGGGGAGGGTGCTAGTGGGGGAGGGGGCTAGTGGAGGGGCTACGAAAGGAGGGGCTGCTGAACGGGGCTACTGGAAGGGGCTATGGTAGGGAGGATATAGGAGGGGGCTACGAGAAGGGGCTTTATATATAGATATATATTTATATACATACATACATACACAATACACACACACACACACACACACACACACACACACACACACACACACACACACACAAAACCCTCACACAAAACTACACCAAGCGGCCCCGTCCAGCAGCCTCCGCCCCACAAAACAATGAAGCCAGACTGACCGTGGGAGAACACGAGCTGAGTTGACAGCAGGCACAGCAGAAGCAGACGGGCGGCGGGGACGACCAACATCCTGTGGGGGGAAGAGAGAGGGGGGGGGGGTTAGTGACGCGATTGTGGGGAAGGATTGTAGGGCTGGGGAGAGGGAGAGGGAAGAGAGAAAGAGGGAAGAGAGAGGGAGAGAAAGAGAAGGCGGAGATAGAGATAGAGACAGGGATAGAGACAGAGAGAGATAGGGATAGGGGTAGAAAAAGAAAGAAAGATAAAAAAAGAAAGGAAAATAGAAAAATAAAAAGAGAAAAAGAAAGAAAAAGAAAGAAAATATTTGTAGAGAGACAGAAAGACAAACAGATAGATAGATAGATAGATAGAGAGAGAGAGACGGACAGAAATAAAGAGAGAGAATGAAGGAGGAAGAGATCGAAAGGGAGAGAGAGAGGAATAATGAGAGAAGAGAGATAAGATGGGTGTAGATTATCATCAAGATTATTATTAATTACATCATTAATACTTTATTATCCTTATCCATATCATTATCATTACCATCCATTACCATCATTACTATTATTTCTATACCCCCCCCCCCCCCAGAATCGGAAAGAAAGAAAGAAAAAATTGGACAACAGAAAAACTCGTTATAAATTCCTCGAAAATTTTGAA
>NC_061844.1:3452233-3462233 GCF_019202785.1 Penaeus chinensis | reverse complement strand
AATAAGCTTCGAAACTCCTCTAAATCTGAAAGCTTCGAAATACTTCTCATCTAAAAGCTTCGAAACATTTCTATTCTAAAAGCTTCGAAACACCTCTAAATCTAAAAGCTTCGAAACACTTCTCATCTAAAAGCTTCGAAACATTTCTCTTCTAAAAGCTTCGAAACACTTTTAATGTAAAAGCTTCGAAATACCTCTAATATAAAAGCTTCGAAACACTTCTAATATAAAAGCTTCGAAACATTTCTCATCTAAAAGCTTCGAAACATTTCTCATCTAAAAGCTTCGAAACATTTCTCATCTAAAAGCTTCGAAACATTTCTCATCTAAAAGCTTCGAAACATTTCTCATCTAAAAGCTTCGAAACATTTCTCATCTAAAAGCTTCGAAACATTTCTCATCTAAAAGCTTCGAAACATTTCTCATCTAAAAGCTTCGAAACATTTCTCATCTAAAAGCTTCGAAACATTTCTCATCTAAAAGCTTCGAAACATTTCTCATCTAAAAGCTTCGAAACATTTCTCATCTAAAAGCTTCGAAACATTTCTCATCTAAAAGCTTCGAAACATTTCTCATCTAAAAGCTTCGAAACATTTCTCATCTAAAAGCTTCGAAACATTTCTCATCTAAAAGCTTCGAAACATTTCTCATCTAAAAGCTTCGAAACATTTCTCATCTAAAAGCTTCGAAACATTTCTCATCTAAAAGCTTCGAAACATTTCTCATCTAAAAGCTTCGAAACATTTCTCATCTAAAAGCTTCGAAACATTTCTCATCTAAAAGCTTCGAAACATTTCTCATCTAAAAGCTTCGAAACATTTCTCATCTAAAAGCTTCGAAACATTTCTCATCTAAAAGCTTCGAAACATTTCTCATCTAAAAGCTTCGAAACATTTCTCATCTAAAAGCTTCGAAACATTTCTCATCTAAAAGCTTCGAAACATTTCTCATCTAAAAGCTTCGAAACATTTCTCATCTAAAAGCTTCGAAACATTTCTCATCTAAAAGCTTCGAAACATTTCTCATCTAAAAGCTTCGAAACATTTCTCATCTAAAAGCTTCGAAACATTTCTCATCTAAAAGCTTCGAAACATTTCTCATCTAAAAGCTTCGAAACATTTCTCATCTAAAAGCTTCGAAACATTTCTCATCTAAAAGCTTCGAAACACTTCTAATGAAAAAGCTTCGAAACATTTCTCATCTAAAAGCTTCGAAACATTTCTCATCTAAAAGCTTCGAAACATTTCTCATCTAAAAGCTTCGAAACACTTCTAATGTAAAAAGCTTCGAAACATTTCTCATCTAAAAGCTTCGAAACATTTCTAATCTTATTGCCATTTCTTTTATTTCCTTTGCTAATATAAATATCAATAGTAGGCTGGTTTGTTTGTTCTTATTCAGGTTTTTATTCATTTTTTATTTGATTTTATTTACATTATTTTGATTTATTCTTTATTTAATTTATATGTACATTGTCTGGGTGTTCGTGGCGGTGTTCGAAACGCATTCGACAAGGGTTCTGACTCTGGCTTTGGCTTCGTTCAATGGAGTGCAGGGGAATCTTCTTAACTCAGATGCAATAAAGTGTTATTCAATATTTAAGTGTACTTAAGTTCTGATAAGTGGAACTAAGTATGTTCATGAAAATATTGCAAATAAGCGTCTCTGCAACAAATTAAGTTCTTTCATGCAACTAAGTGCAACTTCATGCAAGTAAGCTTCTCGTGGTTATAAATGCAACTAAGTTTATTTGTAAAAGTGCCTCCGTGTACATATGAATGCAAGTAAGTGCAAGTAACCTCCATTGTTAAGTAAACTCCTGTATACTTAGAAATGCAAGTTTATGTAAGTCCCTCCGTACAAGTATTTATAAATGCAAATAAGTTCCCGCAGGTACCTCCATGCAAGCAAACTCCAGTGTAAAGTATCCTCCTGCCTACTTATAAACACAAGTAAGTCTGTATAAGTCCTCCCATGCAAGTGCCCTCCTGCCTACTTATAAACAACAAGTAAGTCTGTATAAGTACCCCTATACAAGTGCCCTCCAGTGTAAACTTATAAACACAATTAAGTCCTTATAAGTACCCTCCTGCCTACTTATAAACACAATTAAGTCCATATAAGTACCCTCCTGCCTACTTATAAACACAATTAAGTCCATATAAGTACCCTCCTGCCTACTTATAAACACAATTAAGTCCATATAAGTACGCTCCTGTCTACATTTAAACACAAGTAAGTCCATATAAGTACCCTCCTGCCTACTTATAAAAACAACTAAGTTCCTACGCGTCTCCATTCGCCAAAGGGAAAGAAGGAAAGAAAAAAAATATCCTATTATTTCCTTTTCTATTTAATTCTTTCATCTAAATGATTTCTTCCTCCTGCAGAGGAATTAGAATTTTCTAAATCTAATCATTGTTGTTGTTGTTGTTGTTGTTGTTGTTGTTGTTATTATTATTATTATTGTTATTATTATCATCATCATTATTATTATTGTTTTTATTATTATTATTATCATCTCTCTCTTTCTCTCTCTCTCTCTCTCTCTCTCTCTCTCTCTCTCTCTCTCTCTCTCTCTCTCTCTCTCTCTCTCTATATATATATATATATATATATATATATATATATATATATGAAAAATAAGTAAAAAACCAACCAAAAAAAATTGACTTGTGATTGTACTGTGGATTTGGCCGGTGAAATGACCTGACCAATCAGGGGACGGCGAGGTGCCCTGGCCAAGCAGAGGACTGGGAGGCGGCCGGTTGCTGTCCGCGAAAGAGATCGAGGGCGACGTAACGGGATTGGCGCGGCGGAAATGAAGGAACTGGGAATTATTAGTGCTCTCTTTTCTTGTGTGTGCGAGAGAGAGAGAGAGAGAGAGATAGCGAGAGAGAGAGAGAGAGAGAGAGAGAGAGAGAGAGAGAGAGAGAGAGAGAGAGAGAGAGAGAGAGAGAGAGAGAGAGAGAGAGAGCGAGAGAGAGAGAGAGAGAGAGAGATAGCGAGAGAGAGAGAGAGAGAGAGAGAGAGAGAGAGAGAGAGAGAGAGAGAGAGAGAGAGAGAGAGAGAGAGAGAGAGAGAGAGCGAGAGAGAGAGAGAGAGAGAGAGAGAGAGAGAGAGAGAGAGAGAGAGAGAGAGAGAGAGAGAGAGAGAGAGAGAGAGAGAGAGAGAGAGAGAGAGAGAGAGAGAGAGAGAGAGAGAGAAGAGAGAGAGAGAAGAGAGAGAGAGAGAGAGAGAGAGAGAGAGAGAGAGAGAGAGAGAGAGAGAGAGAGAGAGAGGAGAGAGAGAGAGAGAAGAGAGAGAGAGAGAGAGAGAGAGAGAGAGAGAGAGAGAGAGAGAGAGAGGAGAGAGAGAGGAGGAGAGTGAGAGAGAGAAGAGAGAGAGAGAGGTGAGAGATGCGAGAGAGAGAGAGAGAGAGAGGAGAAGCGGAGAGAGAGAGAGAGAGAGAGAGACGAGAGAGAGAGAGAGAGAGGAGAGAGATGAGAGAGAGGAGAGAGATAGAAGGAGGAGAGTAGTGGAGAGGAGAAGGAGAGAGAGAGAGAGAGAGGAGAGAGAGAGACGAGAGAGAGAGTGGAGAGGAGAGACGAGAGAGGAGAGAGAGAGAGAGAGAGAGGAGAGAGAGAGAGAGAAGAGAGAGAGATAGCGATAGAGAGAGTAGGAGAGAGAGAGAGAGGAGAGATAGAGAGAGAGAGAGGAGAGAGAGGAGAGAGAGAGAGAGAGAGGAGAGAGAGAGTTAGTGAGAGGAGAGAGAGAGGAGTGAGAGAGAGATAGAGAGTGAGATAGAGAGAGAGAGGAGAGAGAGAGAGGAGAGAGAGAAGGAGAGAGAGAGAGAGAGGGGGGGGGAGAGAGAGAGGAGAGAGGGGAGAGAGAGGAGGAGAGAGAAGGAGGAGTGGGTGAGAGGAGGAGGAGAGAGAGAGGGAGAGAGTGAGGTGAGGAAGAGAGAGAGAGAGAGAGAGAGAGCCTTGGGGAATAGATGGAGTCGAAGAATGAGGATAATTATGAATGATGACAGAGGAGGAGAGTAAGAGAAGTGCAGAAGAGGAAAAGGGGAGGAGAGAGGGTGAGAGAGAGAGAGGAGGAGAGGAGAGAGAGAGAGAGATTAGAAGAGGGGAAAGCAGGGAGAGGAGAGAGAGAGGGGAGAGAGGGGGAGAGACGATGGAGAGAGGAAAAGGGAAAGATGGAGAGAGAGAGAGAGAGAGAGAGAGAGAGATAGCGGGGAGGAGAGAGAGAGAGAAGGGGGATTAGCGTGGACGGGGATGGGAGAGGGAGGGGGGTAGAGTGAGAGAGGAGAGGAGTGAGTAGAGTGAGGAGAGGTGAGAAGGAGAGAGAGGGGGAGAGAGAGAAGAGAGAGAGAGGAGAGAGAGAGAGGAGGAGAGGAGAGAGAGAGAGAGATAGGAAGAGAGAGAGGTGAGAGAAGAGGAGAGAGAGGGGAGAGAGAGGGAAAGGAAGAGAGAAGTGAAGAGGGTTGAGAAGAGAGGAGAAGAGAGTGAGAGGCTGGGGAGTAGAGAGAGAGAGTGAGAGAGAGAGTGATAGGGAGAGAGAGAGAGGAGAGAGAGGTGAAAAGAGAGAGGAGGATGAGAGAGAGAGAGAAGAGATGAGGAGAGAGATAGATGATAGATAGATAGTAGTTTGAGTGAGAGAGGAGATAGCGAGATTATATTAAATATATATATATTATTTATATATATTTATATAGAGAGAGAGAGAGAGAGGAAGAGATGAGATAGAGAGAGAGAGAGACGACGAGAGGGGAGAGTGAGAAGAGAGATGAGAGAGAGAGTGAGAGAAGAGAGAGAGAGAGAGAAAACAGGAAGATTAGATAGTAGATAGATAGATAGAGAGAGAGGGAAGATAGATAGATTAATGGATAGATAGATAGATAGAGAGAGGTAGATATATACATATAGATAGATAGATAGATAGGTAAATAGATAGATAGATAGAGAGATAGAGAAAGAGTCCCTTCCATGTATTTGTTTTTACTTGGGATAATGCAATTCTCTTTCGCACCAGTAAAGCTTTTCATACTCGCAGAATCTGAGGTAATGCCCTTATTTTCCCTGCATTTATTTTTTTCAAGTCTTAGGATGCAGAAAGTAGGATAATGTATTCTTTCGTACCCAGCTGATTAAAGCAACGGAGTGTTTTATTGTTGGCTGCTTAAGATAAGATAAAACGAAATTTGTGTAGTGCATTACGAGCTTATTGTGAATTCATAATTTCTCCCAAAGTCTCTGTTTCATTTCTCCTTATTATTAGTTAATTGATATTTAGCAAGAAATTGATAATATTTTTCTGTAGAAAAAAAAGTGTCAGTTTTTATTTACACAAAAGGCAATGCCATGCAATTTAATCTCGACTAAAAATATGAATAATTTGCATTGGATACGATATAAACACGATTATGAAATGACAGGGATGTTTGTGATAACAAAATGAACATAAAAAACAATAATGATAATTTGATATTTTCTTTTTTGGGTTGTTAGTGGGCCGTAAATAATTCCTTGTGATCCTAGAGCGAAGAATTAATTAAACTTTCAAAATTTGAGCGTCGGTAAAGTTAACAAGTAGAAGAGAGTGAGTGAGTGAGAGGGAGGGAGGGAGGGAGGAGGGAGGGAGGAGGGAGAGAGGAGAGAGAAGAGGAGAGAGAGGAGAAGAGAGAGAGAGAGAGAGAAGTGCGAGAGAGGAGAGAGAGTGAGAGAGGAGAGGAGAGAGTGAGAGAGGAGAGAGAGGAGAGAGAGAGAAGAGAGAGAGATAAAGAGGAAAGACAATGAGAGGAAAAAATAAAAAAAAAAAAAAAAACCCGGGAAAAAAACCGAAAAACAAAGGGGAAAAGGGGGAGAAAACACATGAAAGGATAAACCATTTTTAAATTTCTGTCAACATGTTTTTCCCGGTCATTATGTTTGTTTGCAGTTACGGGGGATAGAGTATGCCCAGTTCCCCTTAGCTGAAATAGATTTAGTTTTGTATGGTTGAATGTTGAAAGGGTTGGATGCAATCTCTGTTGAAAATGTGCCAGATAACTATGCTGTTATGTTAATTTTTAAACATTTAATTCTACATAATTATTTTCACGTCGTTTCGTAAAAGGTCAAATTGGGGATTTTTTGAGTTTTTTTTTTTTTTCGTTTTTACATTGTTGGGCAGATAGAAAAAATAGTCAGACGGGACAGACTAGAAGGGTAGACAGAAGGCGGAAAATATAGATGAGAGGCAGGCAGGCGGGGCGGGGCAGCAAAAGACTGCGGAAGATAGATGATTAATAGGCAACAAAATACATAACATTGAAAAAACAACACAACACACACAAACACACACAAACACACACCCAACAGACAAAAACACATCACACAACCCCACAAACACCCACAAGACACACACACATATACTCAACACGGGACAACACCCCACAAATATAACACACCAAACACACCACACCCACACAACACACACACAACACACACCAAAAACCCCTTCCCCAAACTCATATCAACCTTCATTACTAGTTTCTCAACAACAACAACTCCCATTACCACAAATAATACCAATCATAACAAAACACACAAAGATCCAAACCATTATATGCCATTATCGTTATCCTTACCACTAAAACCATGGCATAACTAGCACATTCACTAACATTCATAACTGATGTAATTTTTTGGTATATTTTTATCCTCGTTTTATCGTTTCACTTTGGGTTTTAAATAACCCTTTTATAACTTTTATTAGAGCCTTCGGACACGCAATAGCCTCCACGCCCATCCACGCTACGTTCGCGTCGTGGGCGTGAGTTGCGATGCATAGTCATTTATTCTTATTTTCTTTTTTTTATCGATGCAAATTTAAAACTTTATCGTATGGTGGAGAGATAGTTAGATAGAAGATAGATAGGTAGATAGATAGATAGATAGGTAGTTAGATAGATAGTATAGTTAAATAGATGATAGATAGATAAAAAGTGATGGGTTATACGGGATAGACTAAATTAGAAAAGATGATGATAGATAGATAAAGAGATAGATATATAAATGTTTAGTTAGATAGAAGTTAGTTAGATAGATAGATTGAGTCCTTCATGTTTTCATGTCTGAATATATTTATCTAGTTCTAATTCAGATAATCTGAAATGTATAAATGTGTGTCTAATCTAATTTTAAGGTTAATTCTTTTTAATCAAGCAAATTTTTTTAATTTAAAATTTGTTTTTATTAAAGGTTGTAAATATTGTTGCATTTAAAATCTGCCAAGTAACCGAAAATGTAAAAAAACAATCTAAAATCTAATAAAGATTATATGTAATATCCAAATTTATATACAAAAATACTATATGGAAAAATAAAATTTATAATCCTAAAAACCACAAAATGAAATAATGCAAACAAAGAAAAAAATAAACAAAGGTTTTCCATAAATATCGGCCGACGCTTTTTCCTTTTTTTTCTTTTCTTTTTTTTTTTTTTCTCTTTATTCGTAAAGTTATTGGAACGTGTCCAGTTATTCATAAACTTGAATAAGAGTTAGCTGAGTAACGATATTCGTGAGGTTCGGTTTCTCAATAGGAATGTTTTTTTATTTTTATTTTGTTTCTTTTTCTTTCTTTTTCTTTTCTTTATTTTTGTTCTTCTTTTTCTTTTCTTCCTTTTTGTTATTCTTTTTCTTGTCTTTCTTTTTGTTCTTCTTTTTCTTTTCTTTCTTTTTGATCTTCTTTTTATTTCTCCCTGTGTCTGTTGTCTGTTGTCTGTTGTCTGTCTGTTGTCTGTCTGTCTTTCTTTCATTCTCTTCTCCACTCCCCTTTCCCCCTCCTCTCTCTTGTTTCTCTCTTTTCTCCCTCTCCCCTTTCTTCACTTTCTCTCTTCTTCTCTTCTCTCTCTTTTCTTTCTTCTTCTCTCTCTCTTTCTTTCTTCTCTTCTTTCTCTTTCCATTCATTTTTTTCGTAACCATTTTTCGGTTTAATTAATTTTCTTATCCGCATAATCCTTTCCACGATAACAATCCCCTTTATTAGTCTCTTATCAATGTCTTATCAATGATCATCACGTCATAATCAAGGCGATAAGAAATCAACAGCAGAACTATACGTAATTTTACGTAATTTTCGTAATTATAATTTTAATTAAGTAAGTTCAGTATTTTTTATATGAAGGATATAGAAAAGATAGAAAAAAAAAAATATATAACAGACAAAGAAAGAAAGAAAACTAGGAAAGGAGGGGTAGATACGATAAAAAGGAATAAAGAAGAAGATAAATAAAATATTTTTTTTTCTTTCTTTTATTCCTTTTTTTCCCCTTTCCCCTTTTTTATTCCTTTCTTTTCTTCTTTGTCTGTCTCTCATTTCCTCTTTTCCCTTTTCATCTTCAACGTATCTTCTTTTTTTCCTCTTATATTTCTTCATTTTCCCCCTTTATCCTTCTTTTTTCCCTTTTTTTTTATTCCCTCTTTCCTATTGTAAATTATCCCCTTTTTTTTCCCTCTTTCATTTCCTTCCTTTCTTCTTTCTCCCCATTTTATCTTCCCTTTTCTCCCTTTTTTTTTTTTAAACTTCTGCCCATTGTCTTTTATTTTTTCTTCCCAAAATTCCCCTTCTTTCTTCTCACTTTTTCTCCTCCCCCTTTTTCTCTATATCTTCCCCCTTCCTCCCCTTTTTTTAACTATTTCACCTTTTTCCCCTTTTTGTTTTTCCATCTTCTCCACCCTTTTATCCCCCTCTCCTTCCTTCTATTTATTCTTTCCCCCTTCCTTTCTCTCTATCTTCTCTTTTTGTTCTCTTCTTTTTATTCTCGGGCTTCTTCCCCTCTCCCCCTCCCCCTTTATCTCGTCCCCCTTCTATCTTGGTACTTCCCTCCTTTCCTCCTCTTTATCAACCCTCCCCTCCTCCCCCATTCCCTCTCTTTTATCTCCCTTCTTTATCTCCCCCCTCTCTTTTATTTCCCACTTACGAGTCAATACACAATAATTTTACATAAATTTCTCTTCGGTCGCCCATCCCCTCCCCTCCCCTTATCCCCCTCCTCCCCCCAGGGCTATAAAAACAGGCTTTTTGGTCTAATTGGTTCAATTTTTTTGAAAGATTTTTTCATGTCGTTTTGTCACGAGTTCAGACGGGTTGCTTGTTCAATTTTTCTTTCGTGTCGTGTATGTAAGTTTTTTTTTATTTCTTTTTTTTTCGAAAGATTTTCAAAAGTGGGGGGGGGGGGAGAGGGAGGAGGGGAGGGGGGGAGGGAGGGAGGGAGGGGATAAAGGGATAAACAGGGGAAAAAATGAATATGTTGTTGCATTTTTGTTTTTATTGATTTTTTTTTTTTTTTTTTATTTAAAAATTATGTATTTTTTTTTGAAATCCTGAGTTAATTGTATTTCAATTTATTTATTTTTCTAACTGAATTATTTTTTTTTTATATATATTCCTATTTCTCTAATGAGCATGTCTTATTTTGTTTTTATCTATCATTTTTTTTTTCGTTGATTTGCATATTATATATATTCATTTATTTTTTAAGAACTGATCTTGTCTGACACGTTGATAAAGTAAAAGAAAAAAAAAGAAGAAAAAAAGGAGAAATAGAGAGAAAAAAATTTCCCTCTTCGCAAATAATTATTCAAAAGTGATCGCCCAGATTATTATATTTTTTCCCTTATCATTTTTAAAAACAATTCTGGGAACGTATAATAGGTGACATCTCCCCCCCCCTTTTTTTTAAATATTCATTTTTTTTATTAATGATTCTGAGAACGTAGTATTAAAAAAGTAAACTATCTTTTTTTTATTTAATGATTCTGAGAATGTAGCATAGAAATATACTCTTTTTTTATACTGTGATATACGTTATAATTTTAATGATGATGCGGAAGAGGAGGTGGAAGATGAGGTGGAGGTGGAGGTGGAGGAGGAGGAGGAGGTGGAAGAGGAGGAGGAGGAGGTGAGGTGGAGGAGGTGGAGGAGGAGGAGGAGGAGGAGGAGGAGGTGGAGGAGGAGGAGGTGGAGGTG
>NC_061844.1:3422233-3437233 GCF_019202785.1 Penaeus chinensis | reverse complement strand
CATTGGTATGCATGGTATGATCTCTGACTATTCCCTAATCCTTCTACGTATCTTTTCATACTCTAAAATAGGTAGAATTTCATGTATTTTCCATTGGTATGCATGAGGCGACTGGGTTGGGATTGGGATGTGCAAAGGCAGACAAAACACCAGCTTGGGTAGGACCGCGGGACAGAGTGAGACATGAGAATTGCGTTGGAGATGGATTTATTTCTGGCAATATCTGACCCTGTCTCTGTTGCTCGTTTTCGTTGCTCCTCCTCTTCCTCCTCCTCCTCTTCATTTCTTTTGTGTTTCGCCGCGTTCCTCTTGTTCTTTTGTTCCACCTCTTGCCTGCTTGTTTCGCTCACGTACGATCTCCTTGCTTTCAGCGCTGTAGAAGGAGATGACGCGACAAGTCTCCAAGTGGTTCTTGTAGGTTCTTTTCACCGTTTTTTATTTAATCCTTTTCTCTCCCTCTTTTCGTTTCTTTCTATCGTCTTTACTCTCTCTCTCTCTCTCTCTCTCTCTCTCTCTCTCTCTCTCTCTCTCTCTCTCTCTCTCTCTCTCTCTCTCTCTCTCCCCCTCCCTCTCTCTCTCTCTCCTGTATATATTAGATAAACACACGCCACGTTTTATCAAAGAAAATGGAGCGCGTCAGTCACACGGGGGACTTGGCTAGGTTTAGTTGCGCTTCTATGAACAGCAACACAAATACAACGATGAGACACAACCCCGCGAGATAAGGGGTTTGTTGCGGCCTTGCGTCTTGCGCTCGAGTGTTTTGGTGGTAAGTCACCTGACACTTATATCAGTAATGCAAATACATGTCGACGCTACAATGCACACACACACACACACACACACACACACACACACACACACACACACACACACACACACACACACACACACACACACACACACAAGCTACTTTCAGTTTTTTTTTTTTTTATCAATATCTCTTAAATCATTATTATTATTGTTGTTGTTATCATTCACTTTATTTTATTCTATTATTTATTTATTATCTTTTTTCTTTCACGAGACCCAAAAGGAAACACACACAAGACCCTACGCAGGACAACACAAAGGGGAAGTCCCAGGACGGGGGGGGCGAGGGGAGAGGGAGAGGGGAACGCGACAGCCGCCCGAGAGCAACGTGGAGGCGAGGTCTTCCCCTTACTCGTAAACAGCGCCCCATAAGACCCTTCCGACCGAACTGAAAGAACCCTTCGCAGCCTCGGAAGAAGGAGGGGGGGGGGGGGTCGGAGGAAGGGGGGGGGGTGAGGGGAAGGGATGGGGTGAGGGGAAGGGGTGGGGTGAGGGGAAGGGGTGGGGTGAGGGGAAGGGATGGGGTGAGGGGAAGGGGTGGGGTGAGAGGAAGGGGTGGGGGATGAAAGAGACGGATGGGGGAGGGGATGGAGAAAGGGGAGGGATAGGGGAAAAATGATGGGGGGAGGGGAGGGAGGAATGGGGAGATGAGAGGGATGTGGAAAGAAGACGGGAGAAGGAGAAAGAGAGAGAAAGAGAGAGAGAGAGAGAGAGAGAGAGAGAGAGAGAGAGAGAGAGAGAGAGAGAGAGAGAGAGAGAGAGAGAGAGAGAGAAAGAGCGAGAGAGAGAGAGAGAGTAAGAGCGAAAGAGAAAGTGAGAGAGAGAAAGAAAGAAAGATAAAGAAACAGAGAGTACAATTCCTGTTATAGAACGAAAATAAAAAATCAAGTCCTAGAGCGCAAAATCTCCAAACTTGCACGAAAACGGATCTTTTATTTTCACATCATATCACACGTAGTAACACATCAAGCCTGTTCAACCAGCTGATATAATGGACAATGAAAATGCAAGTTATAAAATATTCAGGGGAAGATTTTCCTCCCTTGCCTTTGTCTTCGCATTTTATTTTCTACTCAAAAAAAAAAAAAAAAAAAAAAAATGAGAGAGAGAGAGAGAGAGAGAGAGAGAGAGAGAGAGAGAAAGAGAAAGAGAAAGAGAAAGAGATAGAGAGAGAGAGAGAGAGAGAGAGAGAGAGAGAGAGAAAGAGAAAGAGAAAGAGATAGATAGATAGAGAGAGAGAGAGAGAGAGAGAGAGAGAGAGAGAGAGAGAGAGAGAGAGAAAGAGAAAGAGAAAGAGAAAGAGATAGAGAGAGAGAGAGAGAGAGAGAGAGAGAGAGAGAGAGAGTTAGAGAGAGAGAGAGAGAGAGAGAATTAGAGAGAAAGAGAAAGAGAGAGTTAGAGAGAAAGATAGATAGATAGATAGACAAATAAAAAAATATATATATATAGAGAGAGATATATAGAGACAGAAAGAGAGTTTTGGAAAGAAAGTGACAGAGAGAAAGAGAGAGTTAGAAAGATAACGAGAGAAAAGAGTGAGAAAAAGAGAGAAATAAAAGGAGGTTTTACGATTCTTATTTTCCCATTTAGTTTTAATATTTGGAAAGTTAGGAAATAAAATATGGTTTTGTCTGAATATGGACGTTTGGAATGCGATTTCCACCCTGCGATAACTGCCTTTAAAATACTGCCTAAAATTCCCGAAATTGAATAAATGAAATGAATTTGATACTCTGTCAAAGCCATAATTATTTTTATATTGAACTATTTCCTTTAACATTTATTTTTTTTCATTAATTTATATCCTCTTTTGAATTATTTCGGGTTTTATCTTTATTATTATTCATTCATTCCTTATTTATTTATTATTTTGTTATTAATCTCATTGTCGTAGCTGATAGATGAAGTATCATTAGAACAATGACGATAAATAGATAATTAAATAATAAAAGATAATGAATAAATAATTAAAATCAAGAATCAAAATAACATAAAAGAAAGAAAAGAGAGAAAGATAAAAAAAACCGCAGAATAGAGAGATTAAAAAAAGACGAACAATAAAGAAATTTGTGTAAAAGAAAACAAACAAACAGACAAACAAACCATCAAAAAAACAAACAAACATATAATTGAGAAAAACAAAAACAGAAAATATAGATATGCAATAATAATAAAAAGAAAAGACCAGAAGAATGAGATAAAATAAATTGATACTTAAGAAATGTAGTAATAATTGAGTTAATAAAGAAGAAGAAAGGAAGGAATTAAGAGAGACAACAATTAAGGGAAAATTTAAGAAAAATGAGAAAAATCGAGTTCATTCAGAATTTAATTAAAAAAAAAGACAAATGACAAAACACCTGATAAAAAGAAAAAAAAAAAAAAAAAAAAAGCAATTGAAGATAATTAAGAAACGCCAAAGTAAACGACAAAAACAACAACAACAACAACAATAATAAAACACTAGAAAGACAATTCATGAACCTATTTTCTTTAAATCTTTATATATATATATTTTTTCTTTTAAAGTTTCCCCTCTTTTTCATATCATTTCTGACCTAATTCTCTCTCTCTCTCTCTCTCTCTCTCTCTCTCTCTCTCTCTCTCTCTCTCTCTCTCTCTCTCTCTCTCTCTCTCTCTTTTTAATCTTTATATATATTTTCTCTTAACTCTTTTCCCGCTTTTCTGTTCTAATTCTTTGGCCTAACTTCCCGTTGCACTCGAGAGGCGTTGAGGATCCTCTGTGCAATGTTGCAGCTAACGATCTACAAGGGACGGGACTCAACAGCGCGTGAGAGTTCGTGTTGCAGCTGCACGAACAAAAACCCTAAAAAAAAAAAAAAAAAAAAAAAAAAAAAAAAAAAACGACATCAGCATTTTTCTTTTCATTTATATTCGTGTTAAGGGTTCGTTTTTTTTATAAAAAAATTCTAAGGGTCCAGTTTTTTTTTCTGTTTTATTGTTCTCTCTCTTCTTCTTTTCTTCTTCTTCTTCTTCTTTGTCGTCGTCGTCTTCTCACTCTTTGTCTAATATTTTCTTTTCTTTCTCTTCTTCGTCTTCTTCTTCTTCTTTCTCTCCTCTTTTTTCTCTTTCTTCTTCCTCTTCCTTTTCTTTTCGTCTTCTTCTTTCTCTTCTTTTTCTTCTCTTATTCTTCCTCTCCTCCTTCTTCTTCGTTTTCTCTTCCACTTACAAACACATCTACTGCCTATAATGTGTTCATATATAACCAAATTTAAACAGTTTTTAAATGATTTCAAATTAATATATAAAAAATATATATAGTATATTATATTTCCGCCTTATCCTTATTATTGGAGTAACATTAACACCGTTTTTATCAATATTTCATCTTTATCGGCGTTATCTCCGCATCTCAATAATCATGACCATCAATTCAGAGAAAAAGCGAAAATGGAAACATTAAGACAATTATTTCTAATGCCAAACAGACAATTAAGTTTTACAACATCAATAATATCACCGTAAATATTAATAAAGAAAGAAATAACAAAAAATACGAAAAACGAAAGTCGAGAATACTGTAATCTTCCCCGGGTAATGAAAGTGACGGTGACAATAACGCCAGTGATGACAAACCATTAAACATGAAATAACAGTCACGGCGCCGGGGAAAGTAAACGACAAATAATAGTCACAGCCCCGGGGCAAGGGACATTAACGTCTCATATATATAATCGTGATTCGGTAGGAGAAAGTCTCATGTGGCGATAATATCTTAATAGATCTGTCAGACAGAGAAGGACGAGTGAATTTCGCTTTGTGGAAATGATGTGTATTTTTATTGTTGAAATCAATTTTGCATTCGCTGACTTATTTTGCATTCGCTGACTTATTTTTCATTTGCAAACCGTCGGGTGAAAATATGCTTGCACGTGATACGCGATTGTAGTGTTATTAGATTTGTTATTTTATGCCTTTTCTTTGCATTTTTATTTTTTATTCCTTTATGTTTTTTTTTTTTTTTTTTTTTTTTTTTTTTTAAGTGTTCAGATTCTCTATGCTTTGCAATTTTGCAATGTTTTCTAGCATTAATATTTTTAATTGCTCTTCATTAGCGCTATCATTTTGATGTTCTATTTTTTCCTCTTTCACTCTCCATTCTCGCAATAAATCGTAATCTCTTTTGCCTCTCTCTCTTGCCTCTATTTCTCTCCCAACTCCAATTCCCCCCACCCCCTCTCTCTCTTGCCTCTATTTCTCTCCCAACTCCAATTCCCCTCTCTCTCTCTCTTCCTCTCACCCCCTCTTCTACGCAGACACTCCCACTCCATTTCACTCAGGATTTTAAGCTGTATTTCCCACGCCTTCTGCTGCGTCGTTGTGAGGGCGAGACCTACCCACGGCGACCTCGCAGGATTAAGCGGCGGCAGAAGACTGGTTTTTTCCGCGAAGGGAACAAGAGGCAGATTGGCGCCAGTCTCCGGGAAATCGCGATCGGGTGTCCAGAAGGGCCTCGTCGGTTGCAGGAGGGAGGGAGGGAGGGAGGAAGGGGGAGGAAGGGGGAGGGGGAGGAGGACGTTGCAGGGACGCGGGACGGAACAGGTGCAGGAGGCGTAGGAGTTATAGGACATGTCCACGTCATAATGGGTTATGGCGGACGCTGCTCCTACAAAGGGCGCTTCGAGGCACGTGGTTGTGTGTCCCTCACTCCCTCCCTCACGCTTTTTTCTTCTTTTTCTGTTTTTGTTTGGTTGTTTGTTTACTAGCCTTTATGCATACATACGTATTCTCTTCCCTCCTTTCTTTCTTTCTTTCCCTCTTTTCCAATTTTCTTTTCTTTTCTCTCCTTCTGTATCTATTCCTTTCCCTTCTTTCTTTTGTTTAATCTTAACCTCTTCTCCACCCTCTCTCCTTCCCTACTTTCCTTCTTTATTTGCTTCTTCCCCTCGCTCACTCTTTCTTTTCCTCCTACCCTCTCTCCCTCCTTCTTTCAACCTCTTGAATTCCCCTTTTTATTCTCTCTCCCTCTCTCTTCTCTTCCTCTTTCCATTTCATTCTTTCTCTCTCTCTCCTCCCTCCCTCCCTCTTTCATTATCTTTCTCCCCCCCCTGTCTCCCTTTCTCTTCCTCCTTTGCTAGCTTCTTCCTTCCTTCCCTTCCTGTCTCCCTTTCTCTCTCTCCTTCCTGTCCTTACTTCTTCATTCCTTCTCTTCCTCCCTCCCTCTTCCTTCCTCTCCTTCCTGTCTCCCCTTTCTCTTTCTCCCTCCTGCCCTTACTTCTTCATTCTTTCTCTTCCTCTCTCCTTCTCTCTCCCTCTGCATAAACAGGCTTCGTAACACCTTCGCACGAAACATGTTCAGTACACGTTTCTATGCCATTACTTCAATAATCGAACATAGGAGAAATATGGCTTTCCCCTTAATTTCCTCGTGACTTCGCAAGGCTGGAAAAATGGTAAAAGTTCGTCATTTTCGTTCCTCTTATTTGCTCATCTTTTAACTCTTTTTTTTTTCTTCTCCCGGACGGAAAAAGAAGGAGGTCCCCCACTACTGCCATTGTAATGAATTCTTAAAAGGAGCCGGAGAACAAAAACGAGAATTTTCACTCACGACTCCTCTTTCTCTCTGCTTCTCTGGCTCTGTCTTTCTCCCTCCCCCCTTCTGTCTGACTGTCTGTCTGTCTGTCTGTCTGTCTGTCTCTCTCTCTCTCTCTCTCTCTCTCTCTCTCTCTCTCTCTCTCTCTCTCTCTCTCTCTCTCTCTCTCCCCTCTTTCCCCCCCTCCCCCCCGCCCCTCTCTCTCACTCTCTCTCTCTCCCTCTTTCTCTCCTCTCTCTCCCTCCTCTCACCCCCCCTCTCTCTCCCTCCCTCCATCTCTTTCTATCTCTCTCTTTTTCTCCCCCCCTCTCTCTCTCTTTTTCTCTCCCTCCCCCCTCTTTCCCTCTCTCTCTCCCTCCCTCTCCCTCCCCCCCACCCTCTCTTACTACTCCAGATTCACTAAGGCTCGAAGACAAAAGTTCTCGCAACGAGGAAGCGCCTTATGGTTCTGAATGTCCTCATGGGCCTCGCGGAGCTTTTGGCACGGACAGTTCTCTCTCCATGACCCTCACAATTCTCATGACCCTCACAGACATCCTTAGCCCTCACGATGCTGATGACCCTCACAGTGTTCCATGGCTCTCACAATCCCTCTATTAACCCTCACAATCTCCATCATCAATAACAATCAGACCTTCGCAATCTCCTACAATACCCAATGTCCCTCATAATCCCTCATCATCCTCACAATGCCCTCATGACCCGTACAATCCCTCATGACCCTTCCCATATCCCATGACCTCCACAATCTTCCTCATGACCACGATCCCCTCATGACCTCCCAAAGTCCCTCATGACCCTCACAATCAGACCTCACGTCCTCATCCCCATCTCCGGCACCGCGGCCTCGGAGCCTCTGACAGCTGCCTCTCGCTTGCATTCGGGACCGAGAGAAGAAGCTCATTTCTTTCCTGCTCAATGTGCTGGAAACGGTGAAGGTTGGAGGTGAAAGGAGGGAATGGAAGGAGGGAGGGAGGGGGAGGGAGGGAGGGAGGGAGAGGGAAGGGAGAGATTGAGGGAATGGAAGGAGGGAGGGAGGGGAGGGAGGGAGGAGAGGGAGAAGGGAGAGATTGAGGGAATGGAAGGAGGGAGGGAGGGGGAGGGAGGGAGGGAGAGGGAGGGAGGGAGAGGGAGGGAGGAAGGGGAGGGAAGAAGGAGGGATATAGAGGAGGAAGGGGGTAGGTGGAAGGGGGGAGGGAATAGGGTGGGAATAGGGAGGGATAGGGAGGAGGGAGGGGGGTAGGTGGAAGGAAGAAGGGAAGAAGGAGAGAGGGTTAGAGAAAGGGAGGCAAAAGGAAGGAGGGGGGGAAGGAAAGATGATGAAGGGAGGGAGGAAAGAGGGAGAGAGGGAGGGAAGGAAGGAAGAAGGAGGGAAGGAGGAAATGAGGGAAGGTAGAGAGAGAGAGAGAGAGAGAGAGAGAGAGAGAGAGAGAGAGAGAGAGAGAGAGAGAGAGAGAGAGAGAGAGAGAGAGAGAGAGAGAGAGAGAGAGAGAGAGAGAGAGAGAGAGAGAGAGAGAGAGAGAGAGAGAGAGAGAGAGAGAGAGAGAGAGAGAGAGAGAGAGAGAGAGAGAGAGAGAGAGAGAAGAGACGAAAGACGAAAGAGAAAGAAAGACCGAAAGAAAGAAAGAGAAAGAAAGATGTCAGGAGAATGCAATGAGTTAAGACAAAGGGGAAAGGGACTATAAGAATAAACGGAAGAAAAGAATGAAAAGAAAGCGGAGGAGGAAAGAAAGAATTCAAAGAAAGAAAGAAAGAAAGAGAAAGAGATGAAAGGGCCAGAAACAGAGAACTGAAAAGGAAAGAAAATTCGTGGAATAAAAGGGCTTGAGTTATGACAGCGGCGAACGTCAGAGAGCGAGAATAACAATAAGAAGAAAGGGGAAGAAAAAGAAGAAGAAGAAAAGAAGCCATAACAGTAAATCAGATATTGGACGAAGAAGAAAGAAATTTCAAACGCTGAAAATAAAAAAGATAAGACGCGAGAATGGAAAATAACAAACGGGAAAGAAAAACTGAAAAGAAAATAAGAGAGTGAGAGAGAGAGAGAGAGATAGATAGATAGATAGATAGATAGATAGATAGATAGAGAGAGAGAGAGAGTGAGAGAGAGAGAGAGTGAGAGAGTGAGAGAGTGAGAGAGAGAGAGAGAGAGAGAGAGAGAGAGAGAGAGAGAGAGAGAGAGAGAGAGAGAGAGAGAGAGAGAGAGAGAGAGAGAGAGAGAGAGAGAGAGAGAGAGAGAGAGAGAGAGAGAGAGAGAGAGAGAGAGAGAGAGAGGGGGGAAAAGAGACAGCGACCTGGCATGCAAAGGAGGCATAGGAGGACGAGGAAAGAAGCAAGAATATGGGAACAGGGAAATGAAGAGAAGGGGAGATAAAGTAGATGGAGACAAGAGTAGGATAGAAGAGATAAAAAAAAAAAAAAAAAGACACACACAAATAACCCAGAGAAAAAGAAAGAAATCTAGAAGCAAAAGAAAACCGAAGCCCCATGAAGGCGTGTAAACCGAGCGAGGACAAGGAGGCGAGTACGGGCGAGCGAGCGAGCGACCGCTAGAAAGAACGAGGAACCTGAGAGATCCTTGAAGGACATACTCGAGGAACACCTGATCGTGCCAGATTGTCTACGGTTTCCTGCAGTTAGTTATCCCGCCGTCGAGTGTGAGAGAGAGGGAGAGAGAGGACCTCGCCAGGGTATTGATCAAGACAGAACGAGAAGAAGTGTGCACGGGAGGGAAAAGGGATGTGGGTAACTACCGTGTGTGGCGGGGGTGATGGGCAGGTTGCAAGGAGGATGGGAATGGGGGTGAGGGGGGGGTGAGGGAAGGTGTGACGAGGGACGGGAGGAGGGGGAGGGGTTTCGGGGGTTAGGGGAGTGAGGGGTGGGGAAGGGAAGGTTTGTGGAAGGGGAGGAGGGTGAGGGTTAAGGGGGAAGAGGTGAGGAGGGGAGGGGTGAGGGAAGGTGTGACAAGGGATGGGAGGAGGGGGAGGGGTTAGGGGGGAAGGAGGTGTGGGATGGGGAAGGAAAGGTGTGGGGAAGCGGAGGAGGGTGAGGGGTTAAAGGGGAAGGGGTAAGGAGGGGAGGGTTGAGGGAAGGTGTGACGAGGGACGGGAGGAGGATGAGGGGTGAGGAGGGGAAGGTGTGAGGAAGGGGAGGAGGGGAAGGTGTGAGGAAGGGGAGGAGGGGGAGGGGTAGGGAGGAGTGAGGGAAGGTGTGAGGAAGGAAGGGGAGGAGGGGTGGGGAGGGGAAGGCGTGAGGAAGGAGAGGAGGGTAAGGGTTGGGAGGAGTGAGGGAAGGTGCGAGTAGAGACGGGAGAAGGGTGAGAGGTTAGGGGGGGAGAGGGGGAGGGGTGAGGAGGGGAGGGGTGAAGGAAGGTGCGTGGAGGGGAAGGGGTGATGGGGGAAAGGGAAAGGGGGTGAGGAAGGAAAGGGGAATGAAGGGAAGAGGAAGAAAGGTGGGAAGGGAAGGAGAAGAGGGTGAGGAGGGGGAAAGGGAAGGGGGTGATGAAGAAAGGAGGTGAAGAAGTAAGGTGCGAGGGGGGAAGGGGAAGGGAAGGGGAAGAGGATGAGGAGAGAAGAAGAGCAAAGGAGGAGGAAGGGGAGGAAGGAAGGGAGGAAGAACTGCACTTCACCTGCTCTTTAGTACTACTTTTTAACCTTTTGAATTCGCTTTTATTTTCACCGATGTGTTTTTGTTTTTTTTCTTTACGCTCTCGATTTCATTGTTCGCATAAGTGTTTTGTTTATTCAAACCTTTTATTTTTCTTCTCTCCTTTTTTGACGTTGGAAGTGGATTAACATTAAACTGCCTCGGCTTCTTTAACACACGTATGTGTGTCTAAAAGGTTAATTGCGTGCTCACGCGAGGCACAGAAGACTAGAAAATATGATGAAGTAGAAGAAGAATAGAGAGAGAGAGCGAGAGAGATTAAAAAAACAGCCGATTATCTGTGGTAAGTTAAGTTAGTAAGTTAAGCCACACGTTCAAAGGAATTAATCGACGTAGGAAATGCCGCTGTCTGCTGAATTTATGAGCTTGTGAGATAAAACAGCAAAATGTTTTCACATATTTTTCTCTTTTTTTCGGTTCATGTCGTCAGATATATAATTTTTTTTCTCTCCCAAGTCCTCTTCAGAGTAAATGAATCACGGAAGAATTGATAGTTTCATTTCACGATACACTGAAAGAAAATAAAATCGATAAAATTCTACGTCCTGAATATCCACATTTCACTCCCTCCTTTAATTATTCCCCTTATTTGTATAAAGTAACAAGAGAATTATACAAAGTGAAAGAAAGGCATATACAAGGGGAACTGAAACGCTTTGAAACTCTACATTTTAACCATCCATATATCAATAATCGCTTAACCATTCAGCCTATGCGTATATAAAAAAGAAGGAAGAGAAAAAAAAAACGATTAAAGAAATGCATAAAAAATACACATATCAATAAACTCTACGGTCTAACTACCCACATTTCGGTACCTCATTCAAACCTTCACAATGTGCGTATACCAAAAAAGAATATATATATTTATATGTATATATATGTGTAAACTCACACACACACACACACACACACACACACACACACACACACACACACACACACACACACACACACACACACACGCAGACACACACACACACAAACACAGACACACACACACACACACACACACACACACACACAAACACACACACACACACATATATATATATATATATATATATATATATATAAACAGAAAAGAAAACAAATAAAACGACACTGGACTTCTCTTAGGGGAAAAACCTACGGTGTGACTACCCGTATTTCACTACTTCGTTTATCATTTCTCTTATGCTTATACATACAAATATATATATAATAGACAAAATTATTTCTAAAAATACAAAACGAAACAAAAAGATAAAGAAGGGGGAACTAGAACGCTTTGAAACTCTGACTATCCACATATCACTAATCGTTTAACCATTCGGCCTATGCGTATAAAAGAAAAGAACAGAGACAGCAAAGAAAGAAAATAAAAATACTCAGAACAAAAGAAAATAAAAAGAATGATCCTGACGTCGAAAACTCTACTGTCCAACAACCCACATTTTACCAACACGTTTAAATTTCACCCGGGGTCACTAAAAAGTAATTATCTATATTAATTATATATATAATATATAGTATATATTGTAACATATATAATACATTATACTTATATTATATATATATTGTGTGTTTTGTTGTGGTGTGTTGTGGTGTGTGTGTGTTGTGGTGTGTGAGTTGTGTGTGTGTGTGTGTGTGGTGTGTGTTGTGTGTGTGTGTGTGTGTGTGTAAAATAATCAACATATATTTTTTTATATAAATATTATATATATATATATAATTATATATATATATATATATATTTTTATATATATAAAGAGGAGAGAGAGAGAGAAGAGAGAGAGAAGGAGAGAGAGAGAGAGAGGGGAGGGGAGAAGAGGAACAAGAGAAAGAGGAAAGAGAAAGAGAAAGAAAGGAGAGAGAAAGAGAGAGAGAGAGAGAGGAAAGAGAGAGAGAGAAAAGGAAAAGAATTCATATTCGATATTCTCTTATGATATAAAAAATATAAAATTTAAATAGACAAATTATTTCTAAAATTTACATCCTAAATGTCACACATCACTCCTCGTTAAAAATTCACCTAATGTATAAAATAAATAAAAAATATACAAACTGAACTAAAGATAAAAGGGGGAACTGATCGTTTGAAACTCTGATATCAATATCACTAACGTTTAACCATTCGGCTATGCGTATAAAAGAAAAGAACGAGACGCAAAGAAAGAAAATAAAAATATCAGAACAAAGAAATAAAAGAATGTCTGACGTCGAAAACTCTATGTCCAACAACCCACATTTTACCAAACGTTTAAATATTCCCTGGGGTAACTAAAAAATAAATATTCTAATAATATGTAACTAATATACTTATATGTATATATATGTATAATTCATACATACATAAAATAATAACATATTATTTTTATTAATATATATTATTTATAATTTTATATAAATTAATATTATTTATATGTGTGTGTGTGTGTTGTGTGTGTGTGTGTTGGTGTTTGTGTGGTGGTGTGTGATGTATGTTGTGGTGGTGTTGTGTTGTTTTGTGTGTGTGTGTGGTGTGTAAAAAAATTTTACAAAAAATTTTTATTTATTTTATACATATCATTATATAATATAAAATATTTAAAAGAGAGAGAGAGAGAAGAAGAGAAAAGGGGAGAGGAGGGGGAGAGAGAGAGAGAGAGAGGAAGAGAACAGGAGAAAGAGAGAAAGAGAGAGGAGAGAGAGAGAGAGAGGGGAGGAGGAAGAAGAAGAGAGAGAGGAGAGAGAGAGAGAAAGAGGAGAGGGGGAGAGGGGAGAGAGAGAGGAGAAGAGGGAGAGAGAAGGGGAGGGGAGAAAAGAGAGAGAAAAAGGAGAGAGAAGAAGAGAGAGAGAGAGTAAGTAGATAAAATTCTTTTTTAGAAATTACATCCGAATAATACACTTCTTTCACGTTTAACCTTCCCCCTTTTATAAAAAAAAAAACAGAAAAATAAAAAACGAAAAAAAAAAAGATAAAGACTCTGACTATCCACATATCACTAATCGTTTAACCATAAAGCCTATGCGTATAAAAGAAAAGAAAAGAGACAGGAAAGAATGAAAGAATATAGAGAGAAAGAAAGAAAGAAAATAAATGCACAAGGAAAAAAAAAAAAAAAAATCTGAACGATCTTTGGGGGGAAACCCTACGGTTTGTCTACCCATATTTCACTACCTCGTTTAATCAGTCACCCTGTGCGTATACCAAAACAAAAAATATATAAGGTATATGCATATATATATATATATATATATATATATATATATATATATATGCAAACAAACGAAAAGAAAAGAAATATAACGCAACTGAAATTCTTCTGAAAACTCTACGGTGTAACGATCCGTATTTCACTACTTCGTTTACCATTTCTCCCTATGCATATATATCAAAAGATATATAGAATAGATAAAATAATAATTAAATAAACCTACATCCTGCACATCCATATAAAATAACAAGAAAAAAATTCAAAACGAAACAAAAAGATCAAGAAAGGGGAACTGAAACGCTTTGAAACTCTACTTTTTAACTATCCACTTATCACTAATCGTTAAACCACTCAAGCTATGCGTATAAAAGAAAAGAAAAGAGATAGAAAAGAACGAAAAAGAAGGAAAGAAAGAAAGAAAGAAAAATACTCAGAACAAAAGAAAAGAAAAAGAATGATCATGAAATTAAGAACTCTACGGTCTAACTCGTTTCAACATTCAGTGCGTATACCAAAAAAATATATAAATTATATATATATATATATATATATATATATATATATATATGTGTGTGTGTGTGTGTGTGTGTATGTGCGTGTGTGTGTGTGTGTGTGTGTGTGTGTGTGTGTGTGTGTGTGTGTGTGTATATATATGTTTATATATATACAAACAAAAGAAAAGAAAAGAAATAAAACGAAACTGAAACTCTCTTGAAGAATTCTATGGTGTGATATTTGCATAACACTACCTCGTTTACCATTTCCCCTATGCATATATTATCTGTGTGATAAAGAATGTAAGCAAATATTTGTACATTCTATCTCCGAGTGCCATGTGTTACAACCTTTCAGACTATCTAGCATGAGGTACGGAGAACTATGTAAATATTTTATATCATCTAATGTTTTAGAAGATATTGGAATGTAGTATCACATGACCGCATATCAACTGTAGCAATTCCTGTCCACGCCCAATCTGTGCGCCGCGTGCAATTTTTCCTTTCCTTTAACTGATATAGTACTTATCAAAATAATGTCATAGCCTAAAATTCAAATGTAATACCATTATATAATGTTATAACCACTAAAAAAAAAAAAAAGTTAAGGGAAGTTCATTACGCGTGCTTCGAATCTGGTTCCGAAGCACACAACGGTGCTTCGAATACCCCCACCGCAACCCCTCTTGCTTCAGGTGCCGTTATCGCCGAATTGGGGGGGGGGGGGGGGGGACGTGGCGCTAGCGAGGCAAGTTTCGGACGCGAAGAGTCTCTCCCGGCGGGCGAAGGGAATTTTTAGTGTCATATCTCGCATTAATTATGACCCGTTTGGAGAGGCAGGACGCAGAATTATCTCGCACTCGAGAGAGGGATCACGGAACGCCTGGGTAACTTGGCGGAAATTGCGAGGAAATTAGCCTGACATATTTTGCAAACACCCTATGGGGCCTGGGGAGGGAGAGGAGGGGAGGAGGGAAGGGTTGAGGGGGAGGGGAGGAGGGAAGAGGGAAGGGGTGAGGGGGAAGGGAAATTTGATGGGTAAGAGAAGAGTTGAGGGAGAGGTGAGGAGGGAAGGGTTGAAGGGAAGGGGAGGAATGAGGGGGAGGTAAGGAGGGAAGGACTGAGGAGGAGGAGGAGGAGGTGGAGGACAGGGGTGAGGGGGCGGTATTTGCACAGAGGAAATTGGATGAAGCAAATGACGACGCAAGTAAAATATTTTCCACGGATAAACATCGCTAGGCCAGGCGATCGTATGTTTCACTCCTCTCCCCCCACAAAAAAAGAAAAAAAA
>NC_061844.1:3404733-3417233 GCF_019202785.1 Penaeus chinensis | reverse complement strand
TTCGCCGACAGATGGCACCTCTGTTCACGCCGCGCCCTCGCCTGCCTCGCTTGTTCATACATCCATCCCTAAGACCTTTATTTCACATGTTTTTGCTATAAACATGCAAATTTCTCGAGTTTTGGGGGCTCCTGGATCCTTGTTCTTTTATATCTTAGTTTCCTAAGTACGGATTTGAAGTGGGGAGCTGAATGAAATAAAATAAATCTCAAGTATTACGGATTAAAAAACTTTGCATCGGAAACTTGTTAAATGGACTTTATAAGGAGACTGTCTTGCTAACGAAGAGAGACGACAGAAATATCATGTGTGTATTTGTTTGTCTGTCTGTGTGTGTGTGTGTGTGTGTGTGTGTGTGTGTGTGTGTGTGTGTGTGTGTGTGTGTGTGTGTGTGTGTGTGTGTGTGTGTGTGTGTGTGTGTGTGTGTGTGTGTGTGTGTGTGTGTGTGTGTGTGTGTGTGTGTGTGTGTGTGTGTGTGTGTGTGTATGTGTGTGTGTGTGTGTGTGTGTGTGTGTGTGTGTGTGTGTGTGTGTGTGTGTGTGTGTGTGTGTGTGTGTGTCTAGATCGAGGGTGACGGAGAGAGATAGAAAGAAGAGGAAGAGAGAGATAGAAAGAAGAGGAAGAGAGAGAAAGATAAAGAGAGAGAGATAAAGAGAAGAGAGTGAAATAAAGAGAAAGAAAGAGAGATAAAGAGAAGAGAGAAAAATAAAGAGAAGAGAGAGAGAGAGATAAAGAGAAGAGAAGAGAAGAAAATAAAAGAGAGAGCGAGAGAAAGCGAGAGAAAGCGAAAAATAAAAAGAGAGAAAGAAAACAAGACATCCAATGGTAGAGACAGAGTAAGCGAGAAAAAGAAAACGAGAAAGAGAGAAACAACAGACAGACAAACAGAAACAGAAACAGAGACTGAAAAAAACAAAACCAAGTAGAGAGAGAAAGAGGGAGAGAGAGAGAGGGAGAGAGACAGAGAGAGAGAGAAAGAGAGAGAGAGAGAGAGGGAGAGAGAGAGAGAGAGAGAGAGAGAGAGAGAGAGAGAGAGAGAGAGGAGAGAGAGAGAGAGAGAGAGAGAGAGAGAGAAAGAAAGAGAGGAGAAAGAGAGGAGAGATAGAGAAAGAGAAAGAAAGAGAGAGAGAGAGAGAGAGAGAGAGAGAGAAAGAGAGAGAGAGAGAGAGAGAGAGAGAAAGAGAGAGAGAGAAAGAGAGAAAGAGAGAGAGAGAGAGAGAGAGAGAGAGAGAGAGAGAGAGAGAGAGAGAGAGAGAGAGAGAGAGAGAAAGAGAGAGAGAGAGAGAGAGAGAGAGAGAGAAGAGAGAGAGAGAGAGAGAGAGAGAGAGAAGAGAGAGAGAAAGAGAGAGAGATAGAGAAAGAGAGAGAAAGAGAGAGAGAGAGAGAGAGAGAAGAGAGAGAGAGAGAGAGAGAGAGAGAAGAGAGAGAGAGAGAGAGAGAGAGAGAGAGAGAGAGAGAGAGAGAGAGAGAGAGAGAGAGAGAGAGAGAGAGAGAGAGAGAGAGAGAGAGAGAGAGAGAAGAGAGAGAGAGAGAGAGAGAGAGAAAGAAAGAGAGAGAAAGAGAGAGAGATAGAGAAAGAGAAAGAAAGAGAGAGAGAGAGAGAGAGAGAGAGAGAGAGAGAGAGAGAGAGAGAGAGAGAGAGAGAGAGAGAGAGAGAGAGAGAGAGAGAGAGAGAGAGAGAGAGAGAGAGAGAGAGAGAGAGAGAGAGAAGAGAGAAAGAGAGAGAGAGAGAGAGAGAGAGAGAGAGAGAGAGAGAGAAAGAAACAGAAAGCGAGAGACAGACTTTCCTCCGAACTTTCCCTCAGCCACTAACACATTCCTTTTTTCAAGCCACATAAAACTTCAGACATTAATTATAATAAAAGTACGTGAATGTTTTCCCCTCCGCTTCTCCTGACAGAAGGAAAAAGTAAGGAAAAAAGAATAAAAAACGGAAGCTGTCTTTAATATGAAAAGATGATAGCAATAATTGAGGAAAGTACAACAATTCCGGTAAATTTCGATAATAATACCACCAATGTTAACCATAAACACAAAAAACATTAGCAATAAATAGCGCGAAGAGAAAAAAAAACATAATTGTTGGTATGAATCAAATTTATATCAATATAAACTACATTATTATTTCTTTTTTTTATAGAAAAGATAACAAGAATGAAGACTAAACATAAAATAAGTATTAACAAAAACGTTTCTTATCGAAAAAAAAAAACTTTAAGCAAAGTTTGGGCAACAGTGATATCAACTTCAGCATTAACACTAAATCGTGCAAAGTGATGTCCATGCAATATAAACATCAATATTGGTTTACATAAAAAGTTTACATATAAATATAAATATAAATATATATATATAAATATAAATATATAAATATAAAGGTTTACATATAAACATCAATATTGGTTTACATAAAAAAAAACAAAAAAAAAGAGGTGTGAGGAGCGATAAATAATAAATGATAATAATAGTCTTATAAAAGGATAAAAGGACTGTGTAGCTCAAGAAATTATATATATAGACATATATGTTGTTATGACATATAGATTGTACAAACAATATTTTTGTTAAAAGAAAAGTTTTCTGGAAAACAATAACCGTCAGCTTGATATAATTGTTAATATATATATTTTTTTTCCCGGGAAGTAAAATATCAAAAGAACACAAAATTGAATAAAAAATCTTTGTATAAATATTTTTTCTGACAAAAACCTTTTTTGGGAAATTGTTTATTTTTCTTTTCTCCTTAATCCGTTTTGATAAAATTCTATGTATATATTATATATTTTATCTAAGCTCTAAGCTGCTTTACTCTGTGTCTAGTGCAGTTATTTGCCTCTGATACGTCACGTTTTTATACAATTCTTTTTTGGATAAATTGTTAATAATATCGTTTTATGAGTTATTTTGATAGTTTCTGACAAGACCCGTTTCTATTTTGTCAAAATCCTTTTCGAAAATGTTTTTTATTTTCTGTTCACTAATATATGTTGTTTTTTATATACAGAATCCCCTTATTTTCTATTTTTTTTTGGTAAAAAAAATCTTATCTTACGCAGTATCATATCTATTATATTCTTAATATTTCTTTCTGATTTTTTTCTTCTTCTGATGTAAGCACTATTATTAGTATTTTCATGCTATCATTTTAAGAAAATAAAAAGCCTTTACATTCTTTCTTTTGAACACGATATTGATAACAATATCATTACTAGTAATTGGTATTTTTTTTATCAAATCACATTTTATTACCATTATTATTATTTTTATTTTTTTTTTTTGGGGGGGGGGGGGGGGGGCGGGGCAGTATGATCCTCTTACAAAAATCAATAAAATAGCTTTTCCTACATTCCCTTTTCTCTCAGCAAATCCATCTCCTTCTTTGCTTTCGTAGACAGCACGTTCTTTCTACCAAAAGCTCTTAACGTAATCGTCTTTTTGTCTTATGGCTCTGTTATTATTCTTATATCATCTTTCTTCTTTCTTCTTTTTCATTTGGTGTTGCTTCCTTCTACTTGTTCTTCTTGATTTTCTTATTTACTTATTCAGTGTTATTACTATCATTATCGTTACTATCATTATCATTATTATTGTTATAATTATTATCACCATTATCATTATCACCATTATTATTATTACCATTATTATTATTACCATTACCATTATCCTCAGTATCATCATCACTATCACTACCATCATCATCATTTTTATTGGCATTATCACCATCACCATTATCCTTCTTACCATCACCATCCACACTATTATATATGAGTGTTTCCTCGGTACGAAGCCAAGAGAGATTTCTTCGAACGAGAATAATTCATTATGCTGACGAGGCCTTCCTACATGGCGAGGACTTGCTGCGTCAACCTCCCTTTTTTTGTCTTGTTTTCCCGGACTCTCTCTTTTGTTTTGAGTTTATTTGTTGTGTCTCTTGTTGTGTTTTTGTTTTGTTTTTGTTTTGTCGTGTTTATTTTTCTTTAATTCTTCCTACTCCGTTTTATTTATTTCTTTCTTTCCCACTGCCCTGCGTTCTTTCGAGTTTTCTTTTTACAAGAACTGAAAAAATATACGAACAGAAGGACCGAAAAGAAAACATGAACAGAGACACGGACAAAAATAACATACGAATAGAAAGACGAAAAAAAATAAATAAACAGAAGGACTGGGGGAAAAAATATAAGGACAGAAACACGGACGCAAATCCATCCCCAACGAGAGAGGCGAAGGCAAGGTCCTAAACCCTACCCCCCCCTTCCCCCCCCCCCACTACCGCCAGAGACTTTCCTCTTGACTGCCGATCTGCCATCAAGGATCCTTTCTGCCGACGTAATTCTATCTCCTGGCACCGATATTCCCTCTTCTCTCCCTTTCCTTTCCCTTTTCTCCTCTCTTCTCTACTTTCCCTTCCCTTCTCTTCCGTCAGTTCACTTTTCTCCCTTCCCTTTTATTCTTATCTCCTACGTTCTCTCCTCTTCCCCTTCGCTTTCCCTTTCCTTTACTCTTCCCTTCCCTCCTCTGCCTCTTCGTCTTCCCTTTCCTTTACTCTTCCCTTCTTTCCTCTGCCTCTTCTTCTTCCCTTTTCCCTCCCTTCTTCTCCTTTCCCTTCTCTTCTCTCCCTCCCCTTTCCCCATGTTAGACCTCACTCTCTCTCTCTTCTGTCTTGGTCTTCTCCCCTCCCCTGTAAAACCTCGCCTCCCCCCCCCTTCACCTGTGTTACATGCATCACCTCCCCCCCCACCCCATGTGTTAGCTATCCTCCCCCTCTTTCCCTTTATTGTGTCAGGACTCCTTGCACTTTCTCCCTGTGACAGTCTCCCTCATCCTTCCTCTTTGTCATTTTTATTCCCCCTTTCTCCCTTTCGTCAGCCCTTTCCTTTGTGTTAGCTTTCCTACCCCTTTCTCTCTGTGTCAGCTTTCCTCCTCCTTTTTTCTTTTGTCAGTTTCCGTTCTCCATTCTCCCGTGTCAGCTCTCCTCCCTTCTCCCTTTAGTCAGCCATTCTTCATCTGTGTCAGCCCTTCTGCTTCTCCTTCTATGCCGGCCTTCGTCACCCTCTCTCTCTCTCTCCTTTGTCAGCTCTCCTCTCTCTCTATCTCCTTCGTCAGCTCTCCTCTCTCTCTCTCTCTCTCTCCCTTTAGTCAGCTTTTTGTCAGCTCTATTCCACCCTTTCTCCCTGTTTGCTTCCCTCAACCTTTCTCCCAGTATCCTCCCTCCTTCTCCTCTCTCCACTTCGTCAGCTCTCAATTCCACTCCCCCTTTCTCCCCCTTAGTCAGCCCTCCCTCCCCCCTCCTCCTTGTACCATCTCCCCTCACCCCCTTCCCCCTTGCGTTTAACTCCACCTCCCCGTGCCATTTGCAAAACTTTTTACCCTCTTTAACCCTCTTCCCTCGGTCCCTTCACACACCTGTAGTCCGAGAGGAAAAGAGTGGAGGAAGGGGAGGAAAGGAGGGGAGGGGAGGAGGGGAAGAGGAAGAGAGGAAGGGGAGGGGGAGGGGATGACAACCTCTTTGCCACACTTTCTTATACCTTCGGGTCCCCCTTTCGTGTTCAAGTCTTCCACTCACCTCTTGCCTGGACTGAGGGTTGTAAATTCTCACAGTCACATGCCCGCTGAGGGTGCTCGTCCGTGGTAGCTTTGCTTTTTGAAAAAAATCTTAAGAGAGAGGATTGCATGTCTTTGCTATACTATTTATATCTTAGATGCATTCTATATTGTGTATATGTATGTGTTAGTGTGTGTGTATATGAATGTGTGTGTGTGTGTGCGTGTGCGGGTGTGCGTTCATGTATCGATTCCATTAAACAAAAGCCTTGTATCTTTAAGTATAATATTTTTCTCTCTCCTTGTTCTTTGCGTGTGTGTCGTGTTCACCATTACTTAAACACGAAGTCAAGAAACCCTTTTCTCTCTCATTGTCGGAATGTGATCTTCCTTTAAAACATAAAATGGATTACGAGGACCCGGTTGAAACGTGAACTTCACCCTAATCAATGAACACACCTAATGCTAATTTACATATAGCAGCAAAGGGAACGACCCCCACCAGAGGATTTCGAATTCACTTTCGTATGATTCCCTCATTAATGTGAATGCCAAACACAAACACAATATTAACTCACTAACAGCCAGAACGCACACGCCATCATCATCGAGGCAACATAACCCATACCGAATGTCATGGCAATATTAAGTGGATTATACACTACAGGGGTACACGTTTTACTCATAACAACGCAGTATATTCTCTCTTTGTTATCCTAAGTCCCTCGCTCTTCAGTGAATCATTAAGGATCCTCGTGCTCCGTGTTACCAACCAGAGATCAATACACTGAACTCGACAGAAACTACTCTCACCAAAAGAGGTTTTAAAATACACCAAAACTTCATTGAGTGTAAAATAATAATAATAATAATAATAATAATAATAATAATAATAATACAGTAACAGAAATACAGTAACTTCTGAGGTACTTTTTTCCTGATCGATAGACTCGTAATTCTCCTGAAGTTTAGACATAAATACCGAGTCATTATTTTCGACATGGTTTAAAAAAAGTAAAGATGATTTATTCAAAAACTACACACAACATGTATCACAAACATATCATAGCTTAGCAAGAACATTTACAATTTCTCTTTCAACACGACTCGATTCAACCACGGGACTTTTATCGTTCTTATGGGATCAAAGCTCTATTACCAATGGTAGGAGAGAACTGTCCTTCTGGGGATTGTATCAGTATTTTCCAATACGAAATACACAACCTAGTGATATAATGTGATTAGGAAGAAAATGCCTTCATGGTACTATTTCTACGGCGGATTACAAATACGTTTCTTAGTAGTGCTTGCAATGTCTAGAATTGCTGGCATGCAACATTTTTATTTATAGCATATCAGTAAATGGTTTCTAAACGTGTAATTGTTGCCATTACAGACATAAAGACTTCACCATGCAAGGAAAATCAATGTTCTCACAAGCAAGAGTAACAGATATCTTAACTGGAATATGAGAAAAAAAAATATCTCTCGTTTATGCGGTCTGCTTTACGCAATGTAATTAGGATGTAAAAATATTCTCATAAAAAAAAGTTTATCAAAAGATATGAGTTGCATCATTACAAAATATATAAATAACCGCGGGATGTTTGACCAAAAAAAATCCATTTAACTTAATGATTCCTCGCAGTTCAGGAATATATATATATATAATTTTCCTCGTGACTGTAATATCATTAATTCCAAAGGGGATGAACCTCCCTGGCCATCTTTATGACGGCCTGAAACCCAAATTACGGGGTATGAACTTTCGTAGAGCGGAGGACGACGGAAGGGAAAAAGGTCCTTATCCCACACTATAAACCTCTACGTAATTGGCAGAGGGGCGGGCGTAATATGCCCAGAATGTGGAAAATCCCTTTAACTCTCAACCTCCCCCCTCCCCACAATTTTACCCTTCCTCCTCCTCCTCTTCCTTCTCCTCCTCCCCCTTCTCCTTCTCCTCCTCCTCCTCCTTCTCCTTCTCCTTCTCCTCCTCCCCCTTCTCCTCCTCCTCCTCCTTCTCCTTCTCCTTCTCCTCATACTCCTCCTTCTCCTTCTCCTTATCCTCCTCCTCCTCCTCCTCCTCCTCCTCCTCCTCCTCCTCCTTCTCCTCCTCCTCCTCCTCCTCCTTCTCCTTCTCCTCCTCCTCCTCCTTCTCCTCCTCCTCCTCCCCCTTCTCCTTCTCCTCCTCCTCCTCCTTCTCCTCCTCCTCCTCCCCTTCTCCTTCTCCTCCTCCTCCATCTTCTCCCCGCACCTTCACCTTAAGTCGTCCTTCCCTGCCCTATCTCTCCCTTCTCCTGTTCCCATCCCCTTCGCTCTTTTCCCTTAACCCACCGCCCACCGCCCCTTCTCCCTTTTCCCTCCACCCGAGCCCACCCGTACACCCACCCGGTCTTCCCTTTCCCCTCCCTCCACCTGCCCCCATCACCTCCCCCCCCCCCCTATCTTTCCCCGACACTCAACCCCCCTTCCCTGTTCCCTCCACCTCCCTTATCCCCCTCACCTTTCCCCAACGCACCCCCTCCCCTATCCCCTATCCCCTCTCCTTCCCTCCTCCCTTCCTCTCCCTCACCTTTCCCCAACGCACCCCATCCCCTATACCCTATCCCTCTCTTCCCTCCCCCCTTTATCCCTCCCCTATCCCTATCCTCTCCTTCCCTCCCCCCTTATCTCCCTCACCTTTCCCCAACGGCACCCCCATCCCCCTATCCCCTCTCCTTCCCTCCCCCCCTTATCCCCCTCCCCTATCCCCTATCCCTCTCCTTCCCTCCCCCCTTATCCCCCTCACCTTTCCCCAACGCACCCCATCCCCTATCCCCTCTTCTTCCCTCCCCCCTTCCTCCCCCTCCTCCCCGAGCCCTTGTTTAAAAGGCGACATCAAACTACTCTGTGAGAAAAGTAAACTTGCGACTGTCGTTACATAATGCATTGTGTTTGGAGGTTCTTCTCCGGCAACTCCTTATTACAATGACGACGACGAAGAAAAAATAGTAAAGAAAAAAAAAGAAGAGAGAGAAAGAAAAGACAAAAAAAGTGAAAGGGAAAAAAAACGAAAAAGAAAAACGAAAAGGAAAAATAGAAAAAAAAAACACAAAGGGAAAAAAATAGAAAAAAAAGGAAAAAAGAAGGAAAGAAAAAACAAAAAACAAAAAACAAAAAAACAGAAAGAAAAGTAAAACCACGAAAGAGGAAATAAAAGCTTTGACACATTCCCCGACACATACACGTACCAACATATTATGCCCGAGTTCCCCGTCGCCTCCTATACACCGCCGTCGGTCTGTGTTACTCCGGGCCCTCGTGCAATATTAAAGGGACGTAATAATAAGGGACATGATCTATACGGTTTTCGTTCTCAATAAGAACCGAGACCAGAATGCCAGACAAGGGCATGCGATGGGTGTCAAGGGCCCGTTTTTTTTTTTTCTTTTTTACTCGGTGCTTATTATTTATAAAGAAGGAAATGGGAAATGGAAAAGGAGAGGGGTAGGGTGGGAGGAAGGAAGAGGATAGAGGGGGGAATTGGGGGGAAGGGAAGAGGGAAGGAGGGAGGGAGGAAGAGAGGGAGAGAGAGGAGGGACGTTGAGAGAAAGAGAGAGAGAGAGAGAGAGAGAGAGAGAGAGAGAGAGAGAGAGAGAGAGAGAGAGAGAGAGAGAGAGAGAGAGAGAGAAGGGACGTTGAGAGAGAGAGAGAGAGAGAGAGAGAGAGAGAGAGAGAGAGAGAGAGAGAGAGAGAAACAAAGGCAGACAAACAAAAGAGAGAGAGATACACAGACAACCACCCATTCACCCAGACCGAGAAAGCAAAAGAGAGAGCGAGAAAGAAAGAACGAAAGAAAGAGAGAGAGAGAGAGAGAGAGAGAGAGAGACAGACAAAGAAAGAAAGAGAGACAAAGAAAGACCGAAAGAGACAAAGAATATAAAAGATAAAGAACGAAAAAGAGACAGAGAAAGAGAGAGAGATAAAGAAAGAGACAGAGAAATAAAGAAAGAGACACAGCAACCAAACGAGAACGAAACAGAGAGAGATGGAGAGAGAAAAATGAAGACGCCCTTGATAACAGGTTCGCCAGGAATGTTCGAGCTTTTATTACATCGAAGCATTAGGCTTCATACCTCATTTTCGCACATTACTTCCGCTTCTATTGGGCTGCATCACGCTATGGCGAATATTCAGTTTTACTTTGCTCTATTTCCATTCATGTTTCTTGTTTTTTTCATTCATGCATCGTCTTTATTATTATTACTGGTGTTATTATTATTATAAAGATTAGTTTAATTATATAATTTGATTCTTTTGATTATTATTATTATCAGAATTATTTTTATCAGTATTATTACTATTACCGTCGTTATTATTATTGTTATTATTATTATTATTATCATTACTATGATTATCACTGTTACCATTATCATCATTATTACTGTTATCATTATCATATCGTTATCATTATCTTTATTGTGATCATTATCATTACTTTTGTTTTCATCATTAATTTCACTCTTTATGGTGATCATTATCATTATCATATCATTATCAGTATCCTTATAATCCTTTTCGTCATCATCACCATTATCATTATCATCATCATCATTGTTATCATTATCTTCTTTATTATCATTACCGTCACAATCATCATCATCATTATCATTATCATTGTTATCATTATCATCTTGATTATCTTTACCGTCATCATCATCATTATAATTTTCACCAATCATACTCTAACGTCGAAAGATACTTTTAATATTAGCTTTCAAGAGAAGCTGAAGTCGGCTTTCTCAAATATCACGTACAATAGAAAGGCTCTTAATACTTCCTTTATGATTCGTTGTGCATTGTGTTTTCCTAATAATTTAAATTTGCGCGTGTACACTTTCAAAACCCGATGAGTTAATTACGTAATCTGTTATCACACACACACACACACACACACACATACACACACACACACACACACACGCGCACACACACACACACGCACGCTCACTCTCACACACACAAACACACACACACACACACACACACACAAATACACACACACACACACACACACACACACACACACACGCTCATTCTCTCTCTCTCTCTCACACACACACACACACACACACACACACACACACACACACACACACACACACACACACGCACACAAACACACACACACAGACACGCACACACGCGCGCACACACACACACACACACACACACACACACATATATATACACACACACTTAGCATAGTCATTCATAGGATCTGTTTGAATAGGTGTGGCAACGTGCGGTTTCGGTTGTGATGTTCATTACAAGATTAATTATGGTGATGGTAATATTAGCGGTAATAATAAGAGCAACGACCAAATGATTATAATAATTGTTTGATAATGATACTAAGGATACATGGGAATGTTGCAGATAATGATAATAATAACGATGACGATGATAATAAATATAATAATTATAAGTATCATATTTAACAACAACAACAATAACATCAATAATAACAATATTGTTTGATACAATAACATTTATTATAATAATACAAAAGACAATAATAAACAATAAAAAACTATGATGATGGTAAGAACAATTTTGGAAAGTAATGATGATAATCATAATGACAATAAACAATTACTAATTAATGATGGAAAATAACAATGCTTATAATGCTGATACTAAAATAAAATGATAATAATGAAAAAAAGCAATAGTAATAATGACATTAACAAGGATAATTACAATAATAATAGCAGTGATATATAATACAGACAACAACATATATGATGACAATAATATCAACAACGATAAAAATGATAACACAACGTGATAACAAGGATCATAACCATAATGATGATGATAACAAAAAAGGGTACGAATGAGAACGAATATTTTTAATGCATTTAACCGGTTTCGAATAAATCTTCGTCTGATATATTCGAAACCGGTTAAATGCATATTTTATTTTCTCTTCTCATTCCTACCTTTTCTACATTTGTCACAAGGAATACGATTCATGATAATAACAATTACAAAACAACAACGATGATAATAAAATGTAAAGAAAGAAAGGAAATTAATGATTATATGAATATAATAACTACATTTAAAATAAAAGTATTCGTTAAAGCAGTACCACTTCTCCGACAACTTTCCTCGAGTGCTTCAAATATTTTTGGATTAAATATCAAGTTAACATATTCAGTCAACCTACATAGATAATGGATAAAAATCTCCAACTTTTCTCTCTCCATTTCACTGTCACTATTCTTTCTTTCCTTCTGGAGGTGAGTTCTTCTCACTGTTACTATTCTTCCTCTCTTCTTGAGATGAGTCTATTTCACAGTTACTATTCTTTCTTCCGTTATGAAGATGAGGCAATTCCGCAGTTACTGTTCTTTCTTCCCCTTCAGAAAATTAGTACGTTTCACTGTTACTATTCTTTCTTCCCTTCTAGAGACGTTAGTTACCATTCTTTTCTAGTTAATACCAACTAAAGCGTAATTCTTAATCTTTTAGTCGTTGTTTCACAGATAATCTTCTGCCTATGCTATGCTGGATTCCCGCTGCAATCCCTATTTGCATATGCTGTGTTTTGTTAAAGAATATATTGATTTCGTTAAAACTTTCCCGAGAGCCGGTTTCTATATAATATAAGATTTATTCAAGTAAACTTTTATATTGATTTTATTAATATTCTAATTACCACTCTTATTCACATATCGATTTATTTATCAATTCATTTATTTATTCATATTCTCAGCCAGTAAAAGTTTTTAAATTCCCTTTCCTTTACGAACAGACAAATTCTCTGGCGTCTATAACTTCTCATACACTCCGAACCGATAAGATCCTTCGCTTTACTAAGGCGAGCATCACTTCGACAATAAATTCCGTGTTCAATCGTTTACTTTGTAGGATTGAAACCGTTCCGAGTCTCTGTCATCTATAGCGGTGAT
>NC_061844.1:3394503-3397003 GCF_019202785.1 Penaeus chinensis | reverse complement strand
GAAGTAGAAAAACAGAAGAAGGAGAGAGAGAGAGAGAGAGATAGAGAGAGAGAGAGAAAAGAGAGAGAGTGAGAGGGAGAAAGAAAGAGAGAAAAATAAAAGAAAGACAGAGAGAGAGAAAAGAAAGAGAAAGAAAGAAAGAGAAGAGAAGGAAAGAGAAAGAAAGAGAGAGAAAGAAAGAGAAAGAAAGAGAAAGAAAGAAAGAGGAAGAAAGAGAAAGAAAGAGAGAGAAAGAAAGAGAAAGAAGAGAGAGAAAGAGAGAGAGAAAGAAAGAAAGAAAGAAAAGAAAGAAAGAAAGAGAAAGAAAAAAGAGAAAGAGAGAAAAAGAAAGAAATAAAGAGAAAGAAAGAAAGAGAGAGAAAGAAAGAGAAAGAAAAAAAAAAAAGATAGAGAAAGAAAGAGAAAGAAAGAAAGAAAGAGAAAGAAAGAAAGAGAGAGAGAGAAAGAGAGAGACAAAACAGAAAGGACTGCATGACCTTAGGAGTTAAAACCACAGACCAATTATCCGAGGTCATTTCCATTAATATTTGGTCCCGATGAAGAATAATTGTTTCCTGTCCCCGATGTCACATTCTTCTGAATTATAAATTAATTATGAAATTACAAATGAAAAATGCATAAGTTAAAAAAAAAAAAGTCATGAATGAAATATGACGGGGTTTTATTACAGTCATATGCTAAACAATATAAAAAGAAAAAGGAAAATCGAAAGAAAAAGCGACAAAATCAATAAGACAAACATACAAATAAATAAATGGAAAGTGACAATAAAAAAAAATCTTCAGAGATTTGAAGCAAGGAAAGAAAGAAAGAAAGAAAGAAAGAAAGAAAGAAAGAACATAAATATGAAATTAAAACAGAAAATGACGAAATTAATACAACAAACAAACAAACGAACAAAACAAACAAACAAAAGGAATGTGACGCGAACCAAGGAAGCCAAAAATAAATAAATAAAGAAAGAAAGAAATATAAAAAATAACAAAGAATAAAGAAAAGCAAAACGAAACAAAATCAATGAGACAAACAAACAACCAAACTAATGGGAAAAAAATAAAATGAGGATCAAAGAAGGGAAGAGAGAAAGAAATAAAATAAAAAAAAGGAAAAACAAAACAAAACAAGAAAGAAAGAAGGGAAGAGAAAGAGAAATAAAATAAAAAAGGAAAAACAAAGCAAAACAAGAAAGGAAGAAGGGAAGAGAGAAAGACATAAAATGAAAAAAAGGGAAAAACAAAACAAAAGAAGAAAGGAAGAAGGGAAGAGAGAAAAAAATAAAATGAGAAAAGGAAAAAACAAAACAAAACAAGATAAATAAGACAAACATGCAAAAGCAACGTGACGCGACCAAGGAAGCCCGGCGAGAGGAGAAACAACAAAAAGAAAAAAAGGAAGAAAAAGAAAATAAGAAAGAAAGAAGGAAAGAGAGAAAGAAGTAAAATAAAACAAAGAAAAAGGCAAAAAAACAACGACAACTTGAACAATACAAACAAAAGACCAGCGTCTTGGAGAAGCAAAGCAATCAAAAAAATAACAAAAAAAAGAAACAAAGACAAGAAACAAAGAAAAAAAGAAACAAAGACAAAGAAACAAAGAAAATAAAGAAAGAAATAAAATAAAAGAGAATAAAGAAAACAAAAACAAAACAAGCTACAAAATCAATAAGATAAACAGAAAAACAAGCAAAAGGAACGTGACGCGACCAAGGGAAAAAAAGAAGGACAGAGAAATAAATACATGAATAAAATAAAGCAAACGAAAGGGAAAACAAAGCAAAACAAGATAAACAGAAACACACAAAAGTAATCAAGGAGCCCGGCTTCGTGGAGAGGCGAGGCAATCAAAAAAAAAGAGAGAGAGAGAGAGAAGAGAGAGAGAGAGAGAGAGAGAGAGAGAGAGAGAGAGAGAGAGAGAGAGAGAGAGAGAGAGAGAGAGAGAGAGAGAGAGAGAAATAAAGCAAAGAAAAAACAAAAACAAAAACAAACAGTAAAACAAAAGAAGGCGACCAAGGAACCCGACGTCGACGAGAGGCAAAGCAATCAAAAAAAAAAAAAAAAAAAAAGAAAGAAAGAGAAAGAGAGACAGAGAAATAAATAAAACAAAGAAAAGGAAAAACAAAACAAACAGCAAAACAAAAGAAGGCGACCGAGGAGCGCGGCGTCGTGGAGAGGCAAAGCAATCAAAAAGAAAAAGAAAAAAGAAAGAAAGAGAAAGAGAGAGAGAGAAATAGATCATATAAAACAAAGAAAAGGAAAAACAAGACAACCAGCAAAACAAAAGAAGGCGACGGAGGAGCCGGGCGTCGCGGAGAGGGAAGCAATCAGCGGATTACCGCCCACGGGGAGCGAACTTCATTACCGGAGTCAACAATTAAACGATTAAAGGAATTTATTTTCCCCTAATGCTAACCGTCGCTCGTAATTGCTTTTGGAAGGTTGTCGATGTGATTATGGCGCGCATGTATTAAGGTTCCTCGCTCGCTTGCTTTCATCTCGCGTTT